>NC_088781.1:28828998-29132570 GCF_958450345.1 Calliphora vicina
AAACATAACCAAAACTGATGATTTTTTTTTACACTTTAGCAGGAAGAGAATGCAAAATATTTTGTTAAATTGCAGGCCCAAACTGGCTTAGTCCCCGTTGAAATGTTAAAAATCGCTGAATAAAAGATATTTGACTTAGTCTTTGAAATCTATGATTAATTAAATGACGATTGAACGGTTTGAGAAATTTGATATCCCTAAATGTTGCAAATATTTGTTTGGATATCTCGCTAATGAAGATAGCTAAGCAGTATATCACCAAAATAGTCTGGCAATTAACCTTTTGAAACGTAAACTTTGGATAACGGGTGTACTCTTAATCGTAAAAACATTTCTTAGGCGGCGGAATGCAATAATTTCCTTGGATACTGTAGATACGAAATATATATATACGTTCCCTTCGTTCCTATAAGGAGCTTAGGGCCTCAACAAACACGTTCCAACGTGATTTGTCATGGGCAAGTAACTTAATTTCTCCCCAACTTTTGTACATGGCAGCAACTTCGATGTCAATTTGTCGCCTCCATGTGTGTGCTGGTCTTCCAATTCTACGGTTGCCCTGAGGATTCCAATCGATGGCGTTTATGGTGAAGTCGTTAGCTGGTCTACGTAGAATGTGGCCGATCCAGTTCCACTTGCGTTTCCTCATTTCCGTTGCAAGTGGCAGTTGATTAGTTTGGGTCCACAAACTGACAGTGATAACATTTGGCCAGAAGATTCGAATGATTCTGCGGAGGCATTGGTTCACAAACATTCGCAGCTTATGGATATCTCGAGGTACAGCATTCCATGTTTCACAGCAATAGCCCAGCGGGAAAAAGATGCTGTAAAGAGGCCTTCCTAAAGGCCTTCTTTTGCAGACACAAGGACTTCTAGCCGCATTGCAAAATCATTTCAATTTTACACGGCGTGTCATTGCGAGCCAAGGCCTTGCACACTCGCTGCTGTTAGAGGGCTGAGAGAAGGCCTACTTAGGAAGGGCTACTAGAAGGCCTACTTTGCAAGGGCTTCTAGAAGGCCTAATTTGGAAGAGCTATTAGAAGGTCTACTTTGGAAGGGCTATTAGTAGGTCTACTTTGGAAGGGCTATTCGAAGGGCTGCTATATGGTCTTATGCCTGTACAAAAACCTGTTATTACTGATATAATGAAAGGCCTGTAGAGGAATGTCATATGGAATGCCTAGAAAGGTAGGACTACTGCAAAGTCTTATGGAAGGGCTACATGAGAGGCCTAATAAAGTGCCTAAAAGAGAAAAACAGCATTAGAATAAGGCATCAAAGGACGGCCTTTGATTTTCAAGTTTTATAGAACGTCTACAATGGAAGACCTATTTATAAAGTATTATTAGAAGATCTAAAATAAAAATAAGAATTAATATGAAGTTGTTTGTTTAATTTTTTGAAACATGATAATTTCTGATTACATACTTAAAAGCAACAAAAATAAATAAGAAGCCACATCAAGCAATTTATTGTTGTAAATTTTGTAAAGAGAGTTAATCAAAGAGATGCAGAGTATTTTATTTTTTGATGTAGACTATTTTTATTTAACTAATTGTTATTAGAAGGGGATTCATAGGCCTTCATGAACACCTTCTAAGAGCAGGCAGTGTGGAATGAGTATCGGATCTTTTAGAATGTGTAAGTATGCCTTTTAGAAGGCCTACAAACTGAAGTCCTATCATTTTTTCCCGCTGGGAGAGAAGGATTGACTTCACGTTGGTGTTGGTGTAGATACGAAATAAAACACTTAAAATATAATTGAATGTCGGAATATTTATTACTAGGGTTTAACGCTCGTCCATTTATAGAAAGTGAATAAGAATATAAGGGATTCGGTTCAATATGACTTGTATATTCGAACAGGAAGGTCTATGTTATCTTTTTCCAAATTGATTTTATACATTACGCAATCACTTGGAAGATCTAAGTGGAACCTTAATTTTAATTTGTAGGTTTATACAATATATAAACATAAAATGGACATAATCTCAAAAACGCTTTAGATAATCTATCTATTCTTCTATCTTCTATATATATAAAAATGGATGTTTGTATGTGGGTATGTATGTGTGTATGTATGTATGTTCCGAATGAACTCAAAAACGGCTCAACCGATTTTGATGAAATTTTCAGGGAATCTTCAGAATAGCCTGGCGGGTAACACTGTAAAGTCAGATTTTTGATTTTCGGTCTGTGGGCGGAGGGGCGTGACATTATCAAATTTTTACATTATACCGCTGAAACCATCTATATATATACAAAACTTCTGCACCGATTTTGATGAAATTTTCAGGGAATGTTCAGAATAACCCAGCGCGTAGCACTGTAAAGTCAGATTTTTGATATTCGGTCTGTGGGCGGAGAGGTGTGTAAAAATCTAATTTTTACATTATACCGTTAATGCCATTATATATAAAAACAGATGTGTGTATGTATGCTCCATATGGACTCAAAAACGGCTGGACCGGTTTTGATAAAATTTTCACGGAATCTTCAGAAAAGCATAGCGTGTAACACCGTAAAGTCGTATAAATAAATACTTTTTTTATTTCCAACGTTCAAACAATGACAATTTTCATTTTGTTGCTTAACATCATTCTAAAAATTAATGATTTGGTGTAAGCGAAAAAAGGAATACATTTCAACGCATGTCCGGTACTATAGAAGTTATTTTATATTATCAATTTTGTTTACTCTTGCAAATTAGGTGCATGATTAAAAAATTTCCATATGAAATCTATTAAAAAAATAAAATTTTTAATAACTCTCCGCATATCACTTTTAATAAAAAATAACGGTTTTATTCAAATAAAATTTGTTTTCGAAAGGGCATCTACGTCTAGAGTCGCGGGAACGGGAAGAGAACGAGAATCACGGCTTCAGCAGTGCATCTTCATCGTGTGCTGCAGAAACACCTCAACAGCATATAGTTGTTCGCTCCCGAATGTCTCGATCAAGAGAAAGAATCGATTTAAAGTTGCCCGGATTTTATTATAATAAGTGTGATAACTACAGGAATCACAAGGATGTACTAATTGGCGCAATGAACAAACATTACTTACATTGCAGCATTTTGAAGTTCAATAAGGAATCCCCGGGAATGTGCTGTTCGAACGGTAAATTTATTCTGCGACCAGTTATTGAGCCGTCTGAGCTGCTACTAAGTTAAATTTCAGGCGCCAATCCTATTTCCAAACACTTCCTTCAAAATATCCAAAAGTACAACACATGCTTTCAAATGACGTCGGCTTCATGCCCACCTTTAAAGTTAAAGGCGAAATATACCATAGATTTGGATCATTGCTCACGCTTCCCTATGACGATATGAAAAATTCCCATTGATCCCTCCACAAATGAGATTTCATTTCCGGACTTCTGCCAAATGCAAATGAATATTCAAGACGTTGTCGACAAAGTACTCCCAAGTCTTACAACGAACTACAACAATTCGGATTGTCTGTGGGAACATGCAATTTTGGCACCAACAAATTATGATGTTAACAAGATCAATAAGCAAATACAATTGAAACTGCCTGGCAAAACAATAAAATACAAATAGATTGACACAGTAATGAATGAAGCACAAGCCGTCGATTATCCTACTGAATTTTTGAATTCATTGGATCACCGACTTTGTCCAAAACTGTATATTAAAATCGAGATGCAATATAAAACAGATGTTTTCTAAGGGCCAGCAACGCGGACCGGGTTCAGCTAGTTTACAATATTTGATCAAATTCGTGATCACCATGCACAAATTAGTAAGAACGCTTATTTGTACCAGAGATGTGTTCTTGTTTGCTGAATATTTTGCCACCAAAAACTCATTTTCATAAAAATCTAAGATAGATACTATTGAATATAATTCAAATGTTGGCCGTGGTACCGGTATTTCGCGAATTGACTTCCAAGTCTTGAATCTTAGCTGGCTTATCGACGAAGACTTTTGAGTTCACATAAACCCAAAGACAAACAAATCCATAGATGTGATATCACACGATCAAGGCGGCCATCTACGATTCAAAACTTGAAAAGAGATTTTTCTTTAAAAAAAATATTTGTTAAATTTAGTATTTAACAAATACTTTCTAGTATTTTCAATACAAATTATGAAATGACGATATATAGTATTGTTTGTTACTGTTGTTCATATTACAGACTACTCCTAAATATGCTAATAATAAGCTGATATCGAGTAGTGTAATAACACCGAAAATGTGAATATACTGTTGACTTCTTCACTAACAAAATGAGAGGTGTTTTGCAAAGTTAGTAAAGTTGAAACATCTTTTCACATGTTTCAACTTTGGATGCTTATTTAAAGTTTTTTCCCAAAAAACGTTCCTATATTTTTCTTTAATCGCAAATAATTTTCTTCGGGACTATATACAATTTTTATATGATCTGGAAAGAGAACTTAAATACGTACAAAATTGTTAACTATTACACTGTAGTCATAGTGGTCACATTTCTAAAAAAGCTCAGTTTTTTGGAACACATTTTTCCCGTTTTAGGAATTTCGGTATTTGAAAATAGAAAATGGTAACAATTGTTATGATATCTTTAACCGTTAAAAATTTTATATTTTTCTTAGTGAAAATTTGTTTAGTTTTTAAGGTAAATGACGTCCGAAAAAATTACAAAACTATTTAATTTCACTAAAATATTAATCTATAAATCCTAATGTTTTCACCAATATCAAATAATTATATAAAAAAAAAAATATTTTTCCCGATTTTGACCAATTGTAGGTCCAACTTACTATAGCCTTATCTACATCGTTGCAATGGACTTTGAAATATCTATCATTAGATATCCATATTGTTTATATTAATGACTTAGTAATCCAGATATAGATCAAAAATAGGTCAAAAATCGATGTTGTCCCGGGTTTTCGCTCATATCTCCGTTATTTATGGACCGATTTTGCTGATTTTAAATAGCAAACTTCTCGAAAGCATGTCTGACAGAATTATTGAAGATTTGGATCCCGAAGATATCTGGGGTCTTCAGAAAATTGATTTCAACAGACAGACGGACATGCCTTAATCGACTCCGCTATCTATAAGGATCCAGAATATATATACTTTATAGGGTCGGAAATGAAAAATGTAGAAATTACAAACTTATATATACCCTTCTCACGAAGGTGAAGGGTATAATTAGGAGTCCCTGTAAGTTATTCTAAAAAAAGTGTAAAATAAATTTTCTTCCCATATTTTTTTTTTTCAAAAAAAGGACAAAACATGTAAACAAAATTTGTTTGGTGGACTCTTAGCTATGCTATTGCCATATATAGTTAAGCGGTATCACCAAGCGAGAATTAGATGTTGGCCAAAAATGATGAAAGACTGTGAGTACTGATTGTAAATTAATGAAAACACTTGTAAGTTTCAAAACAAGTCCGTGCCTTTTGGATGAAACAAAGGTTTTAGGATAAAAAATTATTTTATTTTTCAACCTAGTCTGCTTTGAACTCTATGTACGTTCTCTAATGTTTTTCCAATTTGTTTATCCCTTCCAAAAAATAAGATTTGTCGAGGTCATCAAATGTGATGATCGTTGGAGTTAAATCTCTTTCCGCCGAGAAATTTCTTCAGGTTTGGAAACAAGAAATAGTCACTCGGGTCTAAATACGGAAAATAGGGCGGAAGAGTTATCATTTCTTAGTCTAATTCATAGATTTTTGTCATGGAACCTGCACATGTGTGTACCCTATTGTCCACCCGATTGTGAGATAACGCGACAGCCATATTGCGGAAAGCTTTCGCATACCGCAGTGATTATTCAAAAATTTAAACCACTGAAAAATTGAAACGACAATCTCTCACACTTTAAATCTCAGATCGGTCAACACAATATCGTGATTTTTTTTCAATTGTTTCGGGTGTAGAGACCTCAACAGAACGTTCGGCATATTCCGTGCTTGTACTGCCACAACAAAATTCAGTAAACACTTTTTTATCATTGAAATTGATGGTTTTTTTTTGCTCAAAAAATAATGCTTAATGAGCACGAGGTAGTCTGCTATCAATGGCTAACAAACACAAACTAAATTATGCAGCTTGTTAAAAATTTGACAGGAGTCAACTGACAGGAGCAGTTGACCGGGAACATATGAACACTCTCGATCGCGGAAGGCTTAACTACGGACATTGCTAGAATACTTGATGACCCAAAAAACAGCAAAAGTTTCTGGTCCTTTGTCAAGAGGATTCGGAACAACACCGATGTATCAATTCCTCCCCTTCGTAGGGTGATTGTATTGTAAATGAAGCTAATGAAAAGGCAAAACTTTTGCAAAAATTTTCTCAACAAATTCATTTTTTCCCGACTGCAATCAATCGGTGCCTGTGATACCCACTGTATTTTGTATTATGCCTTAAATATTCTACAGATCTCGGGCAGTTATGAAAGTTCTATCCGGACTCAACGTGAATAAATCCCCTGGGCCGGTTTGCACTACATCACTTGTTTTAAAACATGTTCATCATCGCTGGCACGTTCACTTAGGAACCTTGTTTATCGAATAAACTTCTGAATTTCGTAGTAGTCGTTCAATTAAGGACCTTATGGCGTTTCTTTCAGAACAGAGGTGTCAATGAATACACCACATGGGAGAGAGTAAGGTAGTCGCACTCGACATTTTGAAGGTATTCGGCATGATGGACTAGTTTCGAAATTGACCTCGTTCGGTGTCGGGGTTGAATTTTCTCGTTTTATTTTCCTTCATGGACGTACTATAAGGATAGTAATAGATGGGGTTTGCTTCGAGAACTTCATATTGAGCTCTGGAGTCCCCCAGGGCTCTGTTCTTTCTCCTTCCCTTTTTTTTAATTTTGATGAACGATTTACTAACAATCACTTCAAATCCGATTTATTCTTTCGCGGATGACAGTAATATCTGTCACTCATATTCATTCGACCATAGACTAACTCTGAGATTAAACTCTCAAGAATGAATATGGATGACTCGATAAATCGTGACCTTACAACAATCTCCAGATGGGGTGAACTGAACCGAGTTAATTTCAACGCACTCAAAACTCAGTGCTGCCTATTGACACACAAACGTCTTGAGATTTCACCAGAATCAATTCTTCGCTGTTGCGAAGGAAACTTTTAGGTGCCGACCTTCCGACCTTCTTTGTATATACACAAGCTTCATTAGTCCAAAAATGGAATATAATTCTCATATATGGACCAGAGCTGCAAGATCAAGAGCTGCGGGACCGGGTTCAAAGAAGGGCGGTTGATCTTATAGGTGATGAAACTGTTATCCGGTTTATCGATACTGTAGAACATCGTGGGAATGTAGGCAGATTATCCTTATTTTACAGATATTATCACGGTGTTGCTCAGTAGACATAAGTAATCTCATACCTAATACGCGCACTTCCATTCGGAGCACACGACTATCACATAGATCGCACCCATTTGCTATAAATTTGAGTATCGACCGCATTCCCACATTTTAGGGAAAACTCTTTTTTTTTGTGGAACCATACGTATGTGGAATCTACTACCTGCCAAAGTATTTCCGGCGGAATATAATATTTACCAATTCAAGTCAAACTTCAACAAACACTACTCCCTCTTTCCTCCTTCTCATAACATTATTTCCTAACATCAACACAATGCACTGCATATATAGGGTTATCCCCTGAATGTTGGTTACATAGAGAATAGACATAGAGCGGAAACTCTGCTGTCAAAGACCTAACTCAGTTGTCAAAAACCTAAGTGGTGAGAATGTATTAGTAGAAAAAACTATGTGAAAACAAAAACAACACTCGTGTGAGTGATTATTTTGAGTAATTTTTTTGTTTAAGTTTTTTTCTAGAGTCCGCTCTATGTTTATCTATGGTTGGTTATACAAAAATGGAAACAGCTTCATATATTGCATAAAAAGTAGGAGTTAAAAATTACATAACTTAAAAATTATAATCAAATATAGCCTATAGTTTCTTTTGTAAGACAACAAATTAAATTTTGAGTGATAAATTGATCAAATTTAGTAGCTTAATAGTTCCACGGAAACAGTAATAACATGTTAATTAAATTAAAACATGTAGTATGTACTTTGAAAATGGGAAAACAATACTTCATTGTGAATTCCGTGGAAGAGCAACTGTTTTACCAAAAAACCCTTTAGACAAATATTGTACGTAGTCGCCGAGTATTTGTTCAGAAATAAAAGTAGTAGCATCTCAAAGACCGCAACATTTTAAATAGAAAACAACTTTATCGTCGGCATTTTCAACAATTGATCAAACGTTTTGAACGTAAAACAAAAGGATTAGATACAGTATCCGTATAAACATAAATAAATGCATTTAACTCTTCAACCATTTTATATGCATATATTTATACATAGTTGGTGAAGGCAATGCAAACATTTTTACACCCCAATTACAGAATCGTATGTACATGGTTGGTTGATGGTGTGTGTGTGTGAAAGTGTGATGGTACGGATGGATACAAACAATTGCGGATACGGATATTTACGTATCTATACAGTGCGTGCCTTTATTTTTAACTCGTACAATCAATCTACTTCGGCATTCTTTCGTTTGAACAGTCATCCATGTCAATTTGAATTTTTGTCTGTTTATAAACAAAGTTTGGCTTTTAATTTGTGCAATGTTTCTGTTTTCGATTTTCGGTTATTTTATTTTTTTAGCATATAAGTGTGAAAATTTAAAAAAAATTTCTGTCGAATTTATCTTTGTGACTCGGCTGACTTTCCATTATCATTGAGACAACAACAATATTTAGGTTTTTTTCTTGTTTTTTTTTTATATAAAAATTCATCTTGCCGTGTTGTGAGTTTTGCATATACAATTTAAACATGTTGAGTAATAAATTATATGCGCTCATCTGTTCGTATGTCTGTCTGTCCTGACGTCAGTTTGTATGTGTTTTTGTTACACTTTTCTTATCACAAAGTCAAATAAGAAATTTTGAAATTTGTTTAGATGTATCTTTTCAGGTCACAAATGTGTGTCAAAATATTTTTGTAATGCACCACAGGAATCTTGATATTCTCACCATTAAAATAACAATTTTTGTTGTTTGTTGATTTTGAATTTATCAGATTGAATAAAACATATCGACTTTTTAATTGTAGAAGTATTTTTTTTAGTAACTGTATGGAGGAATCAAATATTTTCGACAAAGACTCGGACCTCACCTGTTCCAAATTTGTTAAAACTTGATACACAGATTCTTTATGGTCATACACAATTTTAAGATACTCAAGATGTTTAAATTTGCTTTGGTTTGTCATTTATTGAGGTTCAAAATCGCACAATTTCGATTGTATATAACTTTTTAATTGCTTATCCAATTTTAACCATAATAATAAAAAAATTGCCCTTGAACAAAGGATATCTCGAAAAAGCAATTTTCCATTTTCTACAGATTTTTCTCAATTAAGAGAAATTATATTTTTAACAACACATAACAGATTCAGAGTGGGATTATGGAAGGATTTTGAAATAACAAACATTTTGAAAAAATTTCCTAATATTTTAATAGTATATTTCCTACGAATAATCAAATATATACAATACAGAGTCTTATATAAATCGTAGGGACTTAAATTTCTTGATACATAGTTGTCTCTAAATTTTATACATTATTCTTTTAATAATTTCACGTCAAGTGAACCAACCAACTTTAAAAATCTATGTCTTCCGATCGGGATGAAATTTGTACCGAGGTTAGACCTATTGGATAGTAATTCAGACACAATTTGTTTCAACAAGATCGGTCAAGAACTCTCTGAGTTATAGGGGGTCAAAATTTGACATTTTGGCCAAACATGTGATTTTTCTCATCCATGTTACTTATTACTAGGGGGCTGATTTTTATGCATTTATTATTGGAAAATATGCGCCTAAAATATGCTTCAAAAAAATCCAAATATGACCTAAAAGTTTAAAAAATATGCACTTATGTTTTTGTGCAGAACATAAGATCACGCAATGTCTAAAAAATTTAATTATAACCAGAATTAAATAGTTAAGTTTTAAAATTATAATTGTTCTTTTGAGAAAACGGTGGATATATTAACATTTAGAGCTTCTATCTTACGAATTGCCTTTTAAAATCATTAAAATGTTGATCGTGATGTAAAGTAGCATCCAATCTTTTTATATCGTAATAACTCTGCAGTTAAGCAAGTAGTCAATGTATCCCTTATAGAAAATAATTGTCACTAATGTCTTATCACTTAGCTGACTCCAATTTATATATTTTGGGTCATTTGGCACGTATGTGCTATTTGTAACGCAGATATAAGTCAATTGGTTACTTTATACATCTCATGTAATCTAGCGTAAAGACAATTGTCACTTAAGTTTCTCTAAGTAATATATAATGTAGTCACTTTAAACTTTAATTGTTTATATAAACGAGTCTATTGACCCTTTGTTTAGGACATGCACGCATTAGAATAACTAGTCACGTAGCTAGGTATGTAACTAGTTGTCACCCTTAATGATAGGTAACTGTGTGTGTGAAGTTACAAAATCTTTCGAATACGAAATCTCTTATAAATTGAAATTGCAATGAAAACAAATAAGAATGCTTTCGATACATTTTATGTGCTGTTCATGAGTGAAAATTTTACATATATTTTGGTTTTGTTAAACTTCCACTCGAAGTACCTGCTTGTATTATAAAAACAGCACTTTAATGAATTTTTGATACTTAAAAACAACTCGAAACTTTTTTGAAGCAAAATGTTTACAAATCATAGTTTTCAATTGCTGATAGAGAACTGATGAACTTAATGCTAGTTTATCAATGTTGAAAGAAGTTAGTCAATACTATTTAATGCTATTTCTATAACAAATTCATCAAAAAGCTTTTTTCCAGGCAATATGTTGCCCATTGACGACAAACAAATATATTTTTATTAAAAACTTGGATAATATGCATATAAATATGCATTCTGAAGTAAAATATAACAAAATATGCATTATCAATAAAATATGCAAAAATATGCACTAACAAATCGATGCCATGCAGCAAAATTGTATTTCAACGTTCCAGATAAAAAATGCATTTGCATATAGATCCGCCCCCTACTTATTACCTATTGTTCTTAGCAAAATGTGTCCCAAATAGTTTAGATAACTATTTCTCAAATCTTTCGAAAAAAATATTTAAAAAAAAAATTTATATTTTTTTTCCGAAATCAAAAACTTTTTGATTTTTTTTTTTTAAATGGGCCCTTTTTTTAGATATTTTCCTTTGCGACCTATTTGGTCGCTTAGTGGGATGCCAATGGGATATCTATCAAAATAAATATTTTGTAACTCAAGACATACAATTTTAGACTTTTTTTTTTGCTCAAAAGAAAGCTTAGATCCCTTTAAGATATTTTTGGTCGTTTAGTGGGATGCGAGTGGGATATCTATCAAAATAAATATTTTGTAACGCAAAACATAAAATTTTTGAAATTTTTTTCCAAAACCGAAATTTTTTCCAATATGGGCCCTTTTTTCCAAAATTTTTTTTTGTTCAAAAGAATGCATAGGTCTTTTCCTTTAAGATATTTTTGGTCGCATTAACACAGATTTAAATCGTTGGAGACATGTGTGTAGCACAAACATTTTTGGCAAAAGAAGTTCAAAAAGGAAAAGCGAAATTGGTACCCTTCTCCTAATGGTAATAAGAATCAAAGTTGTAGATTTTATGGTACTTCTTTATTCTAATGGTACTTTTTGAATACTTTTATAATAATGAACCTGGAATTATGAAATTAGACACATATGATCCTGAATGAGTACGAATCCGCAAAAGGAGTATTTAGTGCTACTTTTTTATTCTAATGATACTTTTTAAATTTTCTATAATAATGGACCTAGAAACATGAAATTAAGCATATATGTTTCTAAGTGAGTTAGAATTGAAAGTGGGACTTTATGGTACTTTTTGAATATTCTATAATAATGGACCTAGAAACATGAAATTAAGCATATATTGTCATAAGTGAGTGAGAATTGAATGAGGTACTTTTTTTAATTTTCTATAGTAATGGAATATTAAATTTTACGATTTCTAAGCTTTTAGCCATTTTACACGAATCTATTAAGCAAATATTAATTTTGAACATTGAAAAAGCGAATTTCGAAATTCTGGTGAAGCAAATATTATCGAATTCAGAACAGTAAGGGTTCAAATTTTTTTGTTTTAATTGAAAAATTTCATTTCGAACCTATATGGATAAATAGCTGTGGAATATTTAACTTGAAATCTTGATAAAAAAAAATTGTCTATTAATTGTTGATCCTAGAGGAAAGGGAACTTATACAGAAATAGTAATGTGGCTGGCTCCTAAGGGCCGGTTCTATTTAAAACATGTTTTATGAAAGACTCTTTGGCCAAATATTCAATTTAAATAAATTTGTTTTATAGAACAGTTTTTACATTAGTTTTAAATTAACTTCTTTATTTGAACAGTCTGTGAATTTTCAATATCATAAACATTTAATAGAGTTAAGACTAAAACTCAACGGAAAATAACTGTCAATCAGCTGTAAAATGTTAAAACTAAAATGGTGGTTGAATATGTTAATTTTAAAGTTATTTATTGTTTTAGTTGATTGTAAAATTGTTAAGAATAATTTTCGTTAAATTGAAATATGTCTTAATTACTTATGTTAATTAGATTTTATTTATACTGCTTTTTTTGAAAGAAAACTAAATAATAAAATCAAGTTTTAGGTATTTCTTTTTTTAGTTTATGGTAACTTATATAAATTTAAAATGTTAACACATGTAGTTTTAAATAAAATATAATTAACACATTATTGTTTGGGTATAAATATAAATTGTCCCAAAAAATTAAGTTTTAGTTTTTGCAGCCATAAATATGGCATATTTTGACTTATTTAAACATATTTGGCCTTTTTAGAGCATAGTTTACTTGTTGTGTATTTTTTTTTTAAATTTTTCTAATTTTGTATTTATTAAAAAAAAATCATTAAAAAAATATATAAAATTTAGTATAACCAAAACTTAACAAAGACCCACAACAGTATTTCATTAAGCTGCCATTAACAGCGGATCTGATATTAATAGAAAAACCAGTTTAAACAATTAACATTTAATTAAATTAAACCCTCACTGCGAAGGAGAAGTTGCTTAATGATTTCATAATTTGGCGACAAGAGTTTTTAGAGCTCATGCACTAATTAATAAACCTGGTTTAATAATACTTTGTTCGGTAACTTAAACAAATTACTAAACAAAATAAATATTTCGTAAAAACCCCATATAGCGTCATACAAGAAGTTGGCAAAAGTTGTGGGTTAACGAATTATCAAAATAGTTTTGATAATTTCTTTAAAAAAAAATAATTAATTTTATTTTGTTTATCTTATTGATTAGTTGAATTAGGCACGAGACTAACACATTTTTTATTTTACTGAGGGAGTATTTTAAAACGAAGTTTTGTATAAGACTATTTGTCACTTTTGACAGGTGCTAAAAATTTTGACAAACAGCGTGATTGTTGCTTTTCTATTTCTATTGGTAAATATTTGCTTATATTTTTTGTGAATATAATTTTGGACAATTCGAAGCACATATATAAATGCATATGTAGTAATATAACTTAATATATCTATATATAAACTCATTCATAGTCTTATTTTTATAGCTCGTAATAAAAAAAACGAGTGCTGTATTCGACAGTGTCAAATCTTATATACCCTGCACCAAAGTATACATAACAAATTTAAAAATTTTGGTGAAAAACAAAATTATTGAAAAAAATGGATTAAAAAATAATTTTCCTTAGACCCCTTTCACACTAGGCAATTTAGTTGCGCAAGTCTCTTGCCCAACAACAAAACAGCATGCAAAATTTTCTTCTCCTCAACCCGACATTACTTCTGGCATCTACAAACACAAGAGGCTTGCGCAATTAAATTGCCTAGTGTGAAAGGGGTCTTATTTTGACGCATTGTCAATGTAAGTAATTCAAATATAGAAAAAATATCGAGGTGGTTGTAGTTTTTGGTTTATATCTCAGCCATTTATTGATCAAATTTCCAAATTATTTGTGGACTTCGGAGAGTTGATTTCAACAGACAGGCGGACATGCTACATCGACTAATTTATGCAAATGAAAAATGTAGAAACGACACCACAAACTTATAAAGGGTTTTTAAATTTATTGTAATTTTATTTGTGCAAGTTGCAACTCTGCAATTTGGCAGGTGTCACATATGTTTATTTCAATTATTAAAATGCGTACAAAATTCAGCTTATTCAGGAGCTCAAACCAGCAGACCATGGAAAGCTCCGTCAATTCGTTCAATGTGTTATGGAGCAAAGTGAAGATAATGCGAATTTTTTTGAAAAAAGTCATCTTCTCCGATGAAGCGCATTTCTATCTGAATTTTTTCGTGAATACACAAATTGTCGAATTTGGGGCACAGCAAATGCACCCATAACGCCTAACTGCCTGATGGGGATTTTGATACGTCCGAAAATGTAGGGAATGTGAACGGCATTCGTTACAGGAACATGATAACAGAGTTCTTGTGGCCACAACTGGATGGCATAGATCTGGACAACATGTGTTTTCAGCAAGACGGCACCACCAATCGATTTATTGCAGCAACGATTTCCACAACAAATTATATCAAGAAATTTTGTTGTCAACTGACCAACAAGATCATGCGATTTAAAACTGTGCTATTTTTTTCTTTGTGGTTTTGTGAAATCTCGGGTTTATGCGAATATACCAGAAACAATTCCTGAGCTCAAATCCGAGAACCAACGCGTTATCGGTGAGATACATCTCCGTGAAAAAGTCATGGAAAGTTTCTTGAAAAGAGCAATGGTCAGTCATCAGAGCCGTGCGGTACATTTTACGGATATTTTATTCTATACTTAATCGGAACATGTCTTCTTTACAATCCAATAAAAATTAAAACTATCTGAAGCTGTATAAAACAAACTGAAGGGTACAAAACAAAATAAAACGGAAAATATTATTGGAATTTAAGCATAATCCCAGATTTATGAACCATGTCGGTTATTTGTCAACATAACAAAACTATTGGAAATATCGTAACGAAATTAGATAAAATTCTAAATAAAATAAAATCCAACTTTGGATACGTGTAACTTTTTATAGGGACAAGATAACTGCTAGGGATTATATGATCAATTATGGATCGATTCACACAAAAGTTGGTAGACAAATTTTGGTTCATATAAAACTTTTTTATATCATTTCATCACGATATTAATTAATACTAGGACCTGGTGGTCAAAATTCGACCACTAATAACGAAATTATACAGTTACATTTGAGTATACGCAAAAATATTTAAAACGCTTTTTAACACTTTTATGGCGAGAATTTAAAAAAAATATATTGTGCACATTTATAGAAAATAACCTTTTAAACCATATATGTTTCATCAATATTGGTGGACAATAACATACTTAAAAGTGTACCACAAAAAAACGTGTGGCCTATTTATATATAAGATAAGACAATTATGAATGTTAAAGTTATTTACTGAGGGGGACCATGTATGGGGACTAGGGACAAATGTTGTCCGATTTTTGTCATTCTTTAAAGTATAATTGCAGAGTACTTAGAACTAATTTGTATCAGGATTGGCGCATACAAACATATATATGACTGCTCAAACAGTATTCCCGGAGGCACATTTGTATGGGGGTTAGGTGAAATCATGGACCGATATTGCCCACGTATCGTGTTTTCAACAGACACATATACGGACAGACGGATATAACTAGATCGTCTTTGAATATTATGAGAACCCAGAATATACATACATATATCGCTGGCTTAACATGCAAAGGCTCTAAGTCCATATTTTAAAATTTTACAGGAGAGACAAAAACATTCAAACTTTTTTTTGCGTAAATATTTTTGAATTCTGTAAACGCAATTTTTTTTGTATTTTTCTTTGTTTTCGATGTGCGTAAAAGCAAAATGATAACATAAGTATTTGCCGAGATAAAAGGTTTTTTGGACTTAGAGCTTTTTCTATTGCTTAGTTTGTATTTTTTCTATGGACTTAGGTCTTTTTCTGAGAACATGTCTTTCATTTTTTATTTGCTAGATTTTATATCTGGATTACTAAGTCATTAATATAGACAATATGGGTCTAGAAATTTCAAAGTCCATTGCAACGATTTATATAAGGCTATAGTAAGTTGGACCTACAATGGGTCAAAATCAGGAAAAATATATTTTAACCCGATTTTTTTTTTCATCAAAATTTTTTTTTTGCTATATTGTTTTTTTTAATTTTTAAAAATTTAAAAAAAAATTTGGAAAAAACTTTTTTAAGAAGGATATATAAGATTCGGCACAGCCAAATATAGCTCTCCTACTTGTTTTTTACTAATAATTTTAAAAAAATTTGAAAAAAAAATTTGGTAATTTTTTTTTTTTTAAATTTTAAAAAACAATTTTTAATATTTATAATTTGTATTTTAAAGTACAATTTGGTGAAGGATATACATATAAGATTCGGCATAGCCGAATATACATAGCTATAATACGTTTGTGTAGATGTTTGTAACGCCCAAAAATATTAGTCTAACACCCACCTTAAATTATACCGATAGACTCAGAATCCTTTATGAGTCGATTAATTTTGAAGACATTTCGATAAAATGTGGTATATACACTTTTTTTAGGCCCAAGGACGAAGCCTATTGAAACTAGCTGAAATCTCCCATACAAATGTCCTCCCGAAATACTTCATACTATGGAAATCATGTCACCTAATTTCATGCCGATCGGTCTATAATTAGTCATAGCTCCCATATAGGGCCCGCTTCCAAAAATCACTTTAACGAGCATAAATCTCTTAAAAATGTTGGTATACACATAAAATTCAACGCAAATAACTTTGATGGCGATCGGTCCATAATTAAAAGAAAAAAATGGTTGGTCATGACCGACCATTTTTTCTTACTTGTTTTAATACATGTCATTGAACAATTGGACAGAAATGGTTAAACTGTACTTTTTATAGGGACTTAGAGCTTTTTCTTGTGATAAATTGGACTAAGCGCTTTTGCTCATCACTACAAAACAACTACAAAATGCGAGATTACTCCAATTTTTTTCTTTGTAATCAATGTATTTTTACTTATTGTGCATTAAAATCTCAATATCTAAAAAAAGTGGACTTAGAGCCTTTGCATGTTAAGCCATCGATATACTAATGTTGGTCTGCGACAAATATTTTGATGTATTACAAATAATTTGCGTCTTCTAAAAATTTCTGTGATTTCTTTTGCGTCGCGACGCGTCGTTTTAGTTTCAGCTTGCGTCACATGGCATCGAAGTTCCTTCGATTTGCGTCGTTAATATAAAAATTATATATCTTTTTATTTAGACCTCATTAACCCATTATAACCAGAAGTCAAAAATATCTCTGTCCCGCATGAGTTTAATGTATCTTCTGGTTTGTAAATATTACATAAATTTCCATTAAAAATAAAACATTTCATTTTAATTTGTCAATTAATTTATTAATTTTGTGAATTTATTAAAAAATTTACATGGTGATTTGTTTTTTTTTTTAGCAATATTTACTTAAAACTAATTTTTTTTATACATAAATAGAATTGCTAGTAAACAAAGTTTTAATTATTAATAATTACACTAAATTAAGAGAAAAAATTCATAAATTTTCTACAGTTTTCTTCTTCAAAGATAAATTGTTTAAATTACAGCATACATATTGATAAACAATTTAAAATAATAATTAATTATTTTAATAAGTAGTTGGTTTTTTTGTGGTATTTTGTACGTAGGAAAATTATATAAAATAATTAATTTTACTAAACTATTAAGGTTTTCTTATTATTTAATAAGTAATAAACGTTAAATTTATAGAAATTTTGCCAGAGAGTGAAAACAAAACTAGTATTTACACCACACAAAACGATGAAGGGAAAGCAAAAGCAAACGCAATATTTAAAGGTAAAGGAAAGAATTTTTCAAAAATTGCACAGGTTTTTGGGATAAAAGAATTTTGATTTTTTTGATATGATAACTTAAATTATTTGTGTATTTTTTATAAGGACGGCTACAAATATTATTTTTATTATTATTTAAGCTTATTTAAGGCAATGTTTTTTTAACTCTTTAAAATATTTTCTAGAATTAGTTTGTTGGTATATTTTATGCGTAACTCTTTAAAATATTTTCTAGAAATTGTTTGTTGGTATATTTTTTGTGTATTTATGAACTAACTTATTTTAAATATAGATATTTTATTATTAACACTATTAATTAATTAAATTAAACATAAAAATAAACGAAAAACTCAAAACAAAAAACAATAAAATAAAAAAAAAACATAAAAATAATTCTTAGTTATAGAATTTGAGGGATTTTTTTTTTGTTAATTAGAAAGAAAGAAGTACGATGTGTTATGGTTATAAAGGGGGAGGGGTTGGAGAAGAAAGGGATTTAGCATGTTTTGATTACAGTTGGAATATACAATCACAAAAGACAACACGTGCAATATTCCAGTGATAATCACAAGCTAAAATTTACAAAAGAAAAAAAAGAAAAACAACTATTTACAGAAATTACACATCTGGTTAAGGTTTTTTAGAAAAAAGGCCCTCAAAATTCTGAACTAAAATTAAACCCTGTTTAAGAGCAGCACATTTGTAACAATACGGTTTAGTTTGTTGATTGGTTGGGCCTAAATACAGTGTAGGGGCGTATTTAAGAGTTCACTGGTGGGACAAGTGTTGTTGCTAAGACATGATACATTATGATGATTGTGAGCGGCAGCAACTACAGCCAAAGCAGCCTCAACATCGGCGGCTTCATGATCCTGCTCCGCTTCGGGCCCCCTATTTAGTTGTATATCATGTAAAACACTGTCTGCAGCTATACCACAACCACTGTTATGCATTGTTGTTGTTATTTCTCTACCATTAACACTGCCATAAGGTTGTCACATCGCTAATGAACCGACAGCAGCGGCAGATATCTGTGCATGTGGCGACTGATGCAATTGATGCGAGTGTGCACTCACCGCCAGTGGATGACCATGCAGATGGGGATGTAGTCTCATGGCGGGCATACTCATGGCCATGGAGTTTATCGAGTGCAGAGAATGTTGCAAGTGTAGACCGGGTTCCAATTTGGGTTTTGTATCCATTAGATTGGCATAGTCGGGATGTTGTACACCTCCAAGGGTGGGCTCGTTAACTTTCTTATTTTGTTTGCGCTCTTTGGCTCGTCGATTTTGGAACCAGATTTTCACTTGACGCTCGGACAATGACAACGACTGGGCTAGTTCGGTTTTGCGGCGTATGGTAATGTAGCGAGACGTGCAATATTCCTTCTCCAGCTCTAGGCGTTGGAAATCAGTATAGACTACACGATATTTGTCCTTGGTACGGGTTTTACCTGTAAGTAAAAGAAAAAGGAGAATAAAATTAGTAAATATTCAATTTAGTCATGAATTTTTAGTAGATTATATTAAATTTCGAACTTAAAAATTTTGAAAAATTTAGTTTGGGCTCAAATAAAATTGAAATTACGATTAGGAGATTATTTTAACAGTTTCCAAAAATTTTCGAACTTAAGATTGAATTTTCGAATTTTATTTCGAACATAATATTGCATTGTCAACATGTTTACGCTTGATCTAGAGATTATTTTAATAGTTTTAAAATTGTTTCGAACATAAGTTCGAATTTTATTTCGAAAATAATATTGCATTATCATGTTTATGCATGATCTAGAGATTACTTTAACAGCTTTAAAATTGTTTCGAACATAAGTTCGAATTTCCGAATTTAATTTCGAACATAAAATTGTATTGTTACCATGCATGAATGCCAACATTTCAGCGTATTCGGGCTACGAAAAGTGGTTCAAAATTCATTTATTATACACATAGATCGTAACTCTCCTGTCAAAGACCTAACTCAGTTGTCAAAAACCAAAGTGGTGAGAATGTATGAAAATTAAATTAAGAACTAATTCTTTCGAACCTTTGAGTAAAACTAATGTAAAAGGTTCATGTTAAAATCTATAGATCTATAGGGTTCTAAATTTAATGCCATTACTCATGATTTCTTTTACGATCACTGATCACATTTTTACCAAACAGATAATATAATTGATTTAGTATGAGTCATATTAAGTTCATATTTGGGATAGTAACATACTATTTTGCAATTTTGTAAGAAAACCCAATCCATCTATCTATTAAACAAACTCCTATACACTCGTCAAGCATTTGGAAAAGCTTTATCTTGATTCTAACACAAGCGATAACAATGTCAGCTAAATAGTTGTACATTTTTTTCATAATTTTTTTAATGGCATAGAATCCCCACTAACATTGTTTCGTTGAGTGCAACAGGAAAATTATTTATCATGTTGATTTGTTCATCAAGAGGTATTAAATGTTGTATGCAATGCGGTGCATTTGATGTGCAATGAGTGCGAGTATTTATTTCAAAGCTTTAGAAAATAGCAAAAAGTTGTGTAAAATAAAAAAAAATGATATAGGAGTATAGTAAATGTTTAATGCTTAACAACATCTATATAATATGTCAAGCTAATGTCAAAGTAATCCATCATGGCTGGCTGTATTTGTAGTTAGTTATTTATTCAAAGATTACGAGGGAGCAAAATTATTGTAAACAAATGCCAATGACAATTCAATATTTACTCGCAGTCATATGGCTTTAATAAATTAATGGGACAGTATGGGGGAAATGACGACAAAATGTCTGCCAGGAATTATATATTTTTATAGATTTCATATATATTGAGTACACAGTTTCAGCAAAGCTTTCAAAACATTGGTTGTCATAAAGAGAACATGAAACATGGATTATATTAACATATCCACTTTTTTGCCTGTTGTAACCAGCTTTTTATTAAATTAATGGAACCGTATGGGGGAAATGACGACAAAATGTCTGCCAGTAATTATATATTTTTATAGATTTCATATATAATGAGTACACACCGAAATAAAATTGTGTAGTTTAGTTTCAGCAAAGCTTTCAAAACTTTGGTCGTCATAATGAGAACATGAAACATGGATTATATTAACATATTATCCACTTTTTTTGGCCTGTTGTAACCAGCTTTTTATTGTGATTTTTGTTTCTTATTTAATATTAATTGAATTATTGAACTTGGTTGACATTCGCTTTGTTTACATGTAAATAATAGATTATTTTCGGTTTACTGGTGGCTATGAAAGCCAACCACTGTTAGTGGTCACTTTTCTAACCACCTTTCCTATAGTCTTTAAAACATAGTTTATTGGCATCTATTGGCATTTTGCTACACAACTCAATTTTTTGAAGTGATCGTTTATATTTTTTGCAAAACTTTGCCTAATTTAAATAAAACAAGTAAGAGAGCTATATTCGCCTGTGCCTAATCTTATATACCCTTCACCAAATTATACTTCAAAATAAAAATTTTCAATATTTTTAGGTAAACAAAATTTATTTTTTTTTCCAAACTTTTTTTTTTTAATTTTTTGTAAAAAAAAACTTTTGGTAAAAAAAAATTTGGGTTAAAAAATATTTTTTCCGATTTTGACCCATTGTAGGTCCAACTTACTATGGTCTTATATACGTCGTTGCAAAGGTCTTTGAAATATCTATCATTAGATATCCATATTGTCTATATTAATGACTTAGTAATCCAGATATAGGTCAAAAATCGGGGTTGTCCTAGTGTTTTCCTTATATCTCAGCCATTTGTGGACCGATTTTCTCGATTTTAAGCAACCGAGCCGGAAGAATTCCGGAGATATTGATGTATGAATCCTGTATGTAAGTTGTTTGGGGGCTTCGGAAAGTTGATTTCAACAGACAGACAGACGGACATGGCTTAATCGACTCCGCTATCTATAAGGATCCAGAATATATATAGTTTATAGAGTCGGAAAATTATATTGTGGAAATTACAAACGGAATGACAAACTTATATATACCCTTCTCACGAAGGTAAAGGATATAAAAAACACAGAGTGTTTATTGTTTATGGTGGTTAATAAACTAACCACCTCATTAGAAGCTGTATTAATTTAATTAATTAAAAGTTTGTAATGTAACGATATGTATTGTAATATCAACTGTTCGGCTACTGGTGGCTATGTGTGCCGACCGACCACTGTTGTAAAACCAGTACGAAAGCATGCCTGATTAAAAGCTTTTGAGAATGGTAGACATAGTAAATGGAATATTAATTGAATTAATTAAAAGTTAATTCAAAAAAATATCAACTACAATTTCAACTAACATTCAAAATATTTACGTTTAAAATTAAAACAAAATTTCCTATGTTTAGCTTAAATATTCGGAATAAAATTCTAATCTTAACCAATATAAAATAATCCTTTAATTTTGTTTGTAAATTAAAAAAAGTGTAAAATTACACAAGTTAACTATGTCAAGGCTTTAATGTATTCTACTATTTGCTTAAATTAATTCTAATTTCACATCATTATCATCATCATTATTCCACTCATCATTCATATTATTAACATATTTATTTATATATTCTAACTTGGTTAATTTTTCCACTAATTGTTATACAATCATCATCACACTAAATAAATGTAAATATTTGTTTACACTCCATAAAAAAGATCACATTTATTAATGTAAACACAAAAAATGTATTTCAAAATAAAACAAGTAAATACTTAAACAAAATAATACATTTGTCCTTCTTTCTAAAACTAGAACTAAAAAAAATGATTTGAATTTGTACGTAACCTAAACTAGCTATTCTAGAGAATAAAACAGAACAAATGTATCTTAATACTGTAAGAAAAGTTTAGATAAGATATAAAAGATAGTGACAGCTAAAAAAAATAAAATGTGATCTCTAATGATTTAAGCTTTTCAAAACACAAAAGACGGACGTGGGACTATAGGAAATAAGACACGCAGGGCTAAATAATTGTAGCAGGTTTATGTTGTTCTTAACACAACATTTGCTATAAATTTTAATCTAGAATACATACAAAATATTTATAAATATCTTATGATATTTCTGTTCTTAAACTGAATGAAACATTCTTATCAAAATCACAAATTCATAAATATCCACACCTAGAACACGCTTAACGCCTTAAATTATAGGCCAATAATATAATTTTTTATAAACATTTTAACCAACCCTCTGCTTGTAAAAATATTTTAAACCAATTTATAATTGTTGATCTTACCCCGTTAAACGAGGGTTTATTTTAGGTGTTTCGTATCTCTCGTTTACACCCAAGTGGCTGGTTTTGGCTATAGAAACCCCAAAATCATTATGCGTCGAATGCAGGGGGATGGTTTTTATTTGAGTTTCTACTCATATGAAACCCATAAAATTCAATGTTTAATTACTTTACTTTTTTTTTTTTTTTTATTTTGTTTTATTTTAAGACTTTTTTGAACTTTATATTTATGTTTACAATGGAAACAAAATAAAAAAAATATATATAATGAAATACTACATATGAAAATAAAGGTGTGAACAATTTTTATTACTGTGTCACTCTGTCAAGTTTAGTTAAAGAAAAAAGCATGATTTCTTTATACGTGCTAGATTTTAATGAAAATAATTTGAAGAAAGGAAATTTTATATCTGAATATAATCAAAATTATTGTTTAAAGATTTAGCAAACAATTGCAATATGACTTTATTATATCCGAAGATATTCATAAGTTTAAACTTATTTAATTGTTTACTACTTGATCTAAGACTTAGTTTCCCTAAAGTGAAATCATCACAAGCATGTAAATCGGTCTATATATACTTCGGATTACAAAAGCACAGTAATGAGAATTGGCTTTTCAATAAATTAATCACTAAATTGAAATTTAAAACAGTTCAAACTGACTACACTCTACATTACTAAGAGACATTAAAGAGACATACGCTGATCCAGGGGGTGATAAAAGAAAATTTTCCCAACCCAACCCAACCAAAAAAGTTTTAAAAATTTTAATTTATTTCCCCATAATGGATGACCAGGATCCACGCCTGATCTATTCTTTTTTGTTTGTTGTGGCGAAAAATACAACACACCCAAAAGCAAAATCAACAACAGCAACTTTGACAGTTCAATTATAGTTGTTGCAGTTCTCTCTAATATTTCTTTCGTCTAGTCTATATGAGAGCTTCGAATTAATTAATTTGAGCTTAATTTACTAAAATCTTAATTAGGAATTAAAAAATGTCATAAATCCATTCCCAAATTCAAATTATTTAGCTTCATTTAAAAGTTTTTATTCCAATAGAATTCGATCATTGTTAAATTAACATTTGAATTATTATATTTTTGTTAATTTAAATCTAATACAAATGGATTGTAATATTTGTTTTTTAATTATTTACAAAATTAATTGTAAACAATTGATTTAAGTCTATTTGTTTATTTAACAAATTTGTTTAAACTAAGTATTTTGTAATGAATTTGAATTAAAGAAATCTTTAATGATTCAATAAAGAATTAGTTCTATAAAGAATGAATTCTGAAAGGAATGAATTCAATACGTTTGGAGTCGTAAGGAATAAAGACAACGAATTAATTCGAATTGTATGATTTAATGTAATTCTTAAGAGAATATATTTAATTTGATATTAAAAATTTAATTAAGAATTAATTCTTTGGAATCTTTGTCAAAAACCGACATAAACTTTTCAAGTTGAAAGGAATAAAGACAACGAATTAATTCGAACTGAATGCTTTAATGGAATTGTTAGGAGAATAAATTTAATTTGATATTAAAAATTTAATTAAGAATTAAATCGTCGGAAACTTTGTCAAAAACCGACATAAACTTAGCATGTTGATAGCAAAGAAATGGCTAAAGTCAATTTTTTTCAAGAGCGAACTAAGTTCAGTAAAATTCAGAAGATCAGAAAATCACGGTATCCCAAGAATAATGTTAGTTATTGTTGAAAGTAATAAATCACACGATAATAATGTCCCGATTTAGTAAAGGAATAAATTGTATCACTCGTTCTACTTAATTTATTATATATGCGGCCATCAGCGCAAAAGTGGTGTAACCCACAATTTTTTTTGGTTGCTGTTTTTGTGTTACATACAGTCCTTACATTGCCAAAAGCAGATGGAGCTGATCACAGAGAATAATATAACTTAGTAATGTAGCAAAGTTATAGAATATACCACTAAGTAAATAGTTTGGGGTTACACCATTTTTGCACTGATAGCCTCATACATATATGTATTTTCCCACATTTCTTACTAGGTATTTATTAATAATATTTTAATTTATTTAAACAAAATTTTTCTGAAATTTGTTAATATTTTATAAATATACATATAACATAATTAATAATAATAAAATACCAAACTGTCATATAATACAATTAATCAAATACTATAAACTTCAGTTATAATTTTGTAGCTAGAATTTTGAACGAGTTTGGTTGGTTGTTTGGTTGTAAAACAAATGTGATCATATGAACTATATATTTATCATTTAAAATTTTATTTTATTTAATTTTGTTGTTGTTATTGTTGGTGGTGTTGTGTATAAATATGGATTTCTTATATTGCGTGAAATGTGCCGACAAAGTGAACAAAAAAATAAAAAAAAATATATAAAACGTGCAAACAAAAGCAATAATACAACACAATATACAATTTAATATACAATATTTTATGCAATGAAGCTTAAAGTTTTATAATATTGGATTTGACATTAAGATATTGATGGCAAATACTGCCAACAACAAATACTAGAAATAATAACTTGTATAGTATTGTAAATAAGAGTACATAGATATAGTTTTTCTATTTTATTGATGAATTATAGTTCATGATGATGGGTTTTGTTGTTAACTTATAGTTTTGTATTTCAACAGCCAATTGAAGATTATTTATGAATTTATGGCCATATTATTAGGAATTTTCATTATTACTATTATTATTGTCTGGTAGTAGAGTAGGGTAAATATATGTAGTTTACTGTAAGTTGAGTAATTTTTGCTAATTCATCAATTGGCTAATACATTTTGTATAAAAATTAATTAAATTATAGAGCTGATTATTAATATAGCCAGGCCTACAGTTTGGCGAGTAGAGGTAAATTATTATTATTTTATTATGTATTTAGTAGGGAAGGTAGCATTTCGGTTAATTTAAAATTAGACTTTTAGCAATATTAAAAATGAATATTATTTTATTAAAATTTCCATATTTAAATTTCATTATGAATATGGAGGTTTATATTTTAATACTATTGTTTTATTAATTAATTTTTAAACTTGTTTTTTTTCATATCATGAAATATTTCATGTCTTAATTTTTGCTTACTTTTCTTCATGTTGTTGTTATTGTTTTGCATACTATTTTAAATGACATTGTTTTTGTTTTTTGATGTCAAATATTTATTTATATTGTCAGTATTTTTGATTCAGCCAAAACGAATATTAAACACCCTAAAATAGATATTTTTGAAAGTTTATAAAATTTGGCAATTTTAACTTTTTAATAAGTTGTTCTGCCTCAAGTTTATTTCAAATTATGTAATAATTGAAAAATACAATTAAAAATTAATTTAGAAATTTTTTGAATTGGAAAATATTTTCTACGCCGCCCCAAGGGAGTCATTGGGATAATGGACTGGAATTCAAGTTGAAAGCAAGTGCAATTCTAGCCTTGAATTATAGTCAATCAATTAAATTATAGTTGTATTATAAAGTATTAATAAAAAAGGAATCATAAATTCAAGTTTAATTCTAACAAAATCTTCAAGTGCTTGAATTTTTTAGGTTCGGTGCTTATTGGACAATCGTTATATTGAATAAAGATTTGTAATCAAGTTCAATTAATATTTACAACTTTCATTCTTAGAAAAATATTGTTGATTCCTTAAAAATCAATTGCCAATATGGAACAATTGTGGCTCATTCCCTTAATATCAATTGTAAATTTATTTATAAACCTCTTTGAACGATCGCATATTACCCACATCACCTACTACTTATAAGAGTAATGATTAATAAGCATTTGTTTAGCCAATATTTAAATTATGATACTCACGTATTTTTCAAAACAAAATATTTAACTGACATAAGAAAACCATTCTGTTGACTTTCAGCGATAAACTACGCAAATTATATGTCAATCAAAAAATTTATACGCTTCAGACACAAAATTCAAACAAATTTGTCGTCACTGTGTTGTTTTACGCAAATATGTGAAGATGTCAGGTACTATAACACTTTAGGGAAATATTTAATTTAAAACATTCAGTAAAAAAGATATCACAAGTTTTACCTCATTATTTTTAATTGATAAAATGAACAAAACTTCATTTATTTTTTTATATTTTGAAAGCAAAGCCATTCTCATTATTTATAGTTCCAAATTGTCTATACTACTTATGTTTTAAGATATAGCAACATCGGTGTAGATTCATCAAACAGAGACTTGAAAAGCTTATCTATTTTGCTTCATTCGAAGGCTTTTATTTAAACAGAATTCATTCATCTTTGGAATTAATTCATAACAGAATTCATTCAACCTTTGAATGATTAATTTTTGTTAATTCAAATCTAATTCAAAGGTGAATTAAAATAATTTTTCTTCATTCAATTTCATTTTGTTTTGTTTTTAATTATTTACAAAATTAACAGTCAACATATTTAATAATGAATTTGATTTACACAAAAATTGAATTATTCAATAAAGAATTAATTTTATAAAGAATGAATTCTTAAACGAGTGGAGTACTAAGGAATTAAGACTATGGATTAATTCCCCCTGAATGCTTTCATGGAATTGTTAAGAGATTATATTTAATTTAATTTTAAAAATAAATTTTTTCTTTTGTTCAGTTATTTTTGGATCGATTAAACAGGTTTTCAATAACAATATTCTTTAATGATAATTTAATATAAAACAGAGGGGTCCAAACATGGTTAAATCTTTAAGAATCGATATAATTCTAAGGGTCTCAAATGAATATTATGGGAATTACAAACTTGTTAAAGGGTATTGTCTTGCGCCTAAGCATATACATTTATAAAAGTATGTTAATTTAACTAACATAAGTCAAAGATGTTAGGCGATATTCCAAATTATATCTCTATAAAATCAGAAGTTTGTGCTAGGTTTTATGTAACCTAAATATAGTCTATTATAAGATTTCACCTATCACATGTGGGATTTTCTAACTAATCTTCTTTTCATAAATATGTATGAACAAAAAATAAGAAATTAAAAGCTTGGAAAATTTGCAATTTCATTAAAGTAAATTTTAAGCAAAATTATAATTTAAATTAAATAAATATTTAACAAACAGACAGTCAGTTATATTCATTGTAAATTTCAAAGCCTTTTTTTGACTTTAATAATTTTATGATACGTGATCTAGAGCTGTTGTATGAAAATGACTTTTCACATTTTTATTATAGCACAAAAAAAAAAACCTAAGCTAAACTAAATTCAAATAAACAACAATTCCAAAAAAAAATAAATAAAAAAAAATGTGGCTATAAATGAATGTTTGTATATTTAATTGCCTTATCGCCATAAGACAACACCTAACCCCAAGATAAATAAATCTAATCAAATAGAAAAAGTACATACAAATTTATACGAAAAACAAAGACAGTTTTAGTAAGATTTTGTGGAAAACAAAATTAAAAGCAGCATTTTCAAATAAGTTAGTACTGCTGGTATCTTTAAAATAACTCAACACAAACAAAACCATACAAAGATTTTAATAATTTTATAATTTTGTGGCATTTACGTTAAAATAAAAAAAACAATTGCAAAATCATTAAGAGAAAAACGTGTAGATACGTTATTTTCTGTTTTTTTTTTTTGTTCTAAATAAATATTCATTATCATTTATTTAAAATTAGAATGGCGACAAAATAGCGAACCAAGCACATCATTAAATGGATAGATAGATGGATGGTTGAATGTTATTTGTGTGTTGTGATGGTGTTTCCAAAGATGTTCTCTGTACTGTGGCTGGTGTCTTTTAATACTTTAGGAGCTGCTAAAAGGTCTGCTCTAATAAATTTCAAATATTTGTTCACCTCATATGCCAGCCACACAGTGTTCGGAGACAATGAGTACGCGAGCGAGTACATAAACATTTATGTCTAAATAAAAGTGTAAAAACAAATAGTGTGAAAATAAGACCTGAGATAAGCTCTTTAAGAAAATAAAATTATGTACATAAATATCATATGCATATAGAGGTTGTATGGCAACCAAAAAAATTATACAAATTTTGTTTAACATTTTTTTGGTTTTAAGAAACCAAAAATGTTCTTATTTGGTGTTTTCTGAAAAACTCGAAAAGAAAACAATAATATTATCTATCATTTTCTTATTTTAATGCTTAACAAAATATTTGTATTTTATTCAGTTTAATTGTGTGTTGTATTCAAATGCTTTTTACAATAGTTTTAGATACTACAGGGAATTAGAGCAAAAAGAAAACAACTCTAATAATAATTTGTTTAACACTTGAAAAGTTATGAAAGTTTGTTTGGAAAATTTTGCAATTTTTATGTACTTTTTATAACGAATCTGTAGTAATTTTCTTCTAAGAAAAATCTAAAAAGTCTTTGCCTAGTTGTAACTAACATATGCTTGTCATATGAAAGCTTATATGTAAATATTTAGACAACTGTCAGATCACATGATTTGGATGTTTTTCAATAAAAAAAGTAAACAAATAGGATATTTTCTCTCAGGTCGTCATCCCCCTATATTTGAAATTTTGAAAATTCCTTTGATTTTTTTGTGATTTTGGATATATTTATATGATCCCGAAAAATCTGTGACTGGTCGTCTACCGAATGTGTCGAACGATATTCAGTATAGAAGAGTTTGAAGTGATTCAGGCTTATATATCTATAAATCTTTGCAAACAAGACCAATAGCTCCGACCTATTGGTATTGTTTGAAAGATAGGTTAATTTTGATATTGTCAAATAAAATACATTTAAAAAAGTAGTAGAAAAGTACTTTTTCAAAAATAAAATTTTCATAGTATTTTTTTTTTAAAGCACTAAAACATAAACATTTTTACAAATTAAACATAAATTTAAAATAATTTATTGAATTTAATGAATTTTTAAAAAAGTAGTAGAAAAGCACATTCATAAAGTAGTGGAATGTAAAAGTTTTTAATGTATTTTGGAAAATATTACACATCTAAATTAAACTGTATTAATATTTAAGTAATTTTAACATTTTGTAAAATAGTAGTAGAAAAAGTACTTTTTCAAATATCAAATTTTCATAGTATTTTTTTTTTTAAAAAGGCACTAAAACATAAACATTTTTACAAATTAAACATAAATTTAAAATAATTGATTGAATTTCATGAATTTTTAAAAAAGTATTTGAAAAGTACATTTTCATAAAGTAGTAAAATGTGAAAGTTATTAATGTATTTTGAAAAATTTTACACATCTAAAATAAATTATTTATATTTAAGTAATTTTAACATTTTGTAAAATAGTAGTAGAAAAAGTACTTTTAATAAACGCCACCTTGCAAACAAACTAATAGGACGGAGTATGTTAATTTTGTCAAATATTGTCAAATAAAAGTCATTTCAAAAAGTAGTAGAAAAGTACTTTTTCAAAAAAACAAATTTTCATAGTATTTTTTTTTAAAAAAAATCACTAAAACATAAACATTTTTACAAATTAAACATAAATTTAAAATAATTGATTGAATTTAATGAATTTTTAAAAAAGTAGTAGAATGGAACTTTTTTTTAAAGTAGTAAAATGTGAAAGTTATTAATGTATTTTGAAAAATTTTACACACCTAAAATAAATTATTTATATTTAAGTAATTTTAACATTTTGTAAAATAGTAGTAGAAAAAGTACTTTTAATAAACGCCACCTTGCAAACAAACTAATAGGTCGGAGTATGTTAATTTTGTCAAATATTTTCAAATAAAAGTCATTTAAAATAGTAGTAGAAAAGTACTTTTTCAAAAAGCTAATTTTCATAGTATTTTTTTTTAAAGCACTAAAACATAATCATTTTTACAAATTAAACATAAATTTAAAATGATTGAATTTAATCAATTTTTTAAAAAAATAGTAGAAAAGTGCATTTTCATAAAGTAGTAAAATGTGAACGTTTTTAATGTATTTTGAAAAATATTACAAAACCTAAATAAATTATTTATATTTAAGTAATTTTAACATTTTGTAAAATAGTAGTAGAAAAAGTACTTTTTATAAAAAAGTCATTTTGCACGAAATAAAAGATAATTTGTTAGATTTAGTTATAAAAATACTTGTTTTTTTTAATAATTTAAAAAGAAAATCTAATTAAAAAGTAATTTTTTGGAAAAGTAGTAGAAAAGGTACTTTTTCCAAAAAAGTACTTTTGTACTAAAACAAAGATAATTGATCTAAATTGATATAAAAATGTTTAGTTTTTTAATATTTTTAGAAAAAGTAGTAAAAAAGTATATATTTGAGAAAGTTGTAGAAAAAGTACTTTTTCTGAAAAATACTACTTTTTAAATAGAACAAAGGTAATTGATGGACCTAATAAAAATTATTTATTTTTTTAAATTTTGGGAAAATGTAATAAAAAAGTACTTTTTTTGGGAAAAGTAGTAGAAAAGTACTGTTTCAAAAAGTAGTAACCGAAAATTATTTATAATAAATTCAAGTTAAACGAATCTTAACAAAATGTTTGAGTTTTTTAAAAAGGTAGTAAAAGTTTTTTCCAAAATTTTTACATATGCTTCACATTAAATCATTTTTAATTAAACTGTATTCATAAATTCAAAATACTTTTTTCTAAACAACTTAAAATTCAAAATATTCTGCCTACAAATCTAAATATCAATTTCCCTAACAAACCGATTCAAAGAAAAAAACTGACCAGATGTGTTAAATATAAACTGTAACATCATTAATTGTAGCACTGTAACATTTCTATCTAACCGAACTGAAAAACCATAAGAAAAATATACCCCAAGGACATTTAAATAAAGAAAGACAAAGTAAAACAGAATAATTTAAACCACAATACAAAAACAGGAAATAGAAATAAAACTACCACTACTAAAATACACATCAACAGTTAGTTACCACAGAGTCCTTAAATATAATTGGCATTTGCACGCCCTCACTGTAAGTGTTGACACTTGTGGTGACAATCATGACAACATAATCTTGCAATACACCACAGAAATGGGCAAAAAGAAAAAACAACAACTTAAAATAGAGATAGTTGTACAAGAGCAATTATCACTCCATAAACACAGGAGACAGAATACAAGAGATTTAAAAAGTCAAAATAAAAATAAACATTTTAAAGCATGTTGTATTTAAATAAATATTCAAACTCATTTTCACTACCATACAGAGCAATGTATGTCTCACAGTCAGTCAGTCTGAATTTGTTATTGTTTGTCACAATTCTTTCGGTTTACAAGTGTGTGGCAGCAGCAACCACAACTACATCTGATAAATGTCCTGGGAAACATTTGTCTGCCAGACTAAAGACATGATGTTAAATGTTGAACTAAAAGTTCATCATCATGTATATTTGTTACAGATTTTTTGTGTGAAGTTACCTTCATTGCTAAAAATAATACATTTCTACAAATCTACGTATAAATGGAAAGTTAGAAAAACAACCAAAGATGTAATTTCTTTTATGGTACTCTGGGGAATTTCAGAGTAAGATTGTTGCTGAAAACAAAAAAAAAAAATCGAAAAACTGTTGAAGAAATATGGTATAAGTAAGAGTATTTTTTAAATCTCCTTGGAATATAACTCGTAAACAACTTGACCAGGGCTAAGTTAATACAATCTGGTGGTAGATTTCTTTTTTGTGAGTGTTTATTAAACAAAACAACTTAAAGTTGTTAAATTTTTTTGTTCTATCTTCTATGTTAACCACAAAAAGTGTTGAATTCCTTGGCAAAAATATTTTTGCAAAAAGAATAGAGAAGTAACGCCTTTACTCAGCGTCACCAAAGCGACAATATAACCATAACATTATTTGGCATTTTGTGGCATCCTAAGATGCTGTTATATCGTAAATATTAGCTGCAAATTACATCATAAAATCATTTGATTCGATTTGACGTTTATTTTATATCTAGATATATTTTATTTTTTAGGGTTTTTTTGCTTTCTTTGTGGTTGTAAATATGTGTGGTAAATGTTTTTTTTATTATATTCTTGGTTATATGGCATCATAAATTAATGGCTAGTAGTATGATACAGCAATTTGCTTAAATAAATAACATAAAAAATGGTTATTTTGAAGTGAATTTAAACATTCTGCCCACTATAGATCTTACACAGTGCCACCGAAATATATCGAGCCGTAACAGCGAAAAAATCTTAAGTGCATATCAACAAACTTTACAGGAGAAGCATTATTGTGATTGTTTTTTCTAAACAATTATTGATTTGCATTTAAAAACTAAAATCGAAAATATTGTCGCTTAAGATATTTTCGCTGTTAGGTGTCGATATGTACTCGTATGTACATCATTAGATTAGTGTGTAAACTTGCTAACTCCCGTTTTATAAATCTTAAAATGTGAACTAAATTTAATAAAATATCGTATATTTTAAAAACCTTCTTTTAATGAAGACATTTTCCATATTTGGTAAGCTTTCTACTGGAAATAGTGCTTTCGCGACGGGTTTTCACACTAGAGTTCATCTAACATCAATTGATAAAGATATTACATGTTGTAAGTGTGAACAAATGCTTCTCTACGTCCAGACTAGCCATCGTTTTTTTAGCCTAATTAATTTTTAACAAAATAGCACATCTTTCCCTTAAATTGTTTGTCAATTGTTAATGTAGGGTATTTTTAGCAAGAAAGGAAATTTTAACATTTTTGGATTTTTTTTTTTGCAAAATTTTTTAAAATGACTATTATTTGAAAAACATTTTGTGAAAGCCTATTTTATTCTGAATAGAAAAATATATATTTCACTTAAATTGTTTGTTAATTAATAATATGGTGGTACTTTTTCCAAGAAAGGAAATTTTAACATTTAATGAATATTTTCTAAATTTTTCCATTTTATCGGTAATTAAATTCAAAATTTTGTCCTAAATTAATAAATCCTAAATTATTCTAAATAAAATAAGCTATATTCTACTTAAATTAATTGTCGACCATCAATGTTTTGGTACTTATTCTAAGTAAGCAAATTTTAGGATTTCTTTATAAATTGTTGAAATTTGTGAGTAATTAATTTTAAAAAAATACATTGAAATAACTATAATTTGAGAAAATTTTGAAAGTCTAATTTAGTCTGAATAAAATAAGATTTCTTTCACTTAAATTAATTGACAAATATCAAAATTGTGTTACTTTTACTAATAAGGGAAATTTTAACATGTTTAGTATTTTTTGTTGAAATTTTTAAATTTTATCGGCTGTTAATTTACAAATTTTGTTTAATGTTACTATAATTTCACAAAATATTGTGAAAGGCTAATGTATTCTAAATAAAATAAGCCAACTTTTCTGTAAATTTAATGTCAATTGTCAAAGTTCTGATGGTTTTTCCATGTAAGGAAATTTTAAAAATAGTTTAAAAATTTTTCAATTTCATCATTAATTAAATTTACATATTGTTTGAAATAACTATCATTTAACAATATTTTATAAAACTCTAATTTATTTTGAATAAAATAAGCCAAATTTGGTGTAAATTTAATGTCAAATGTCAAAGTTGTGATGTTTTTTCCATGTAAGGAAATTTTAACATATTTGGAATTTTTTTACAACATTTTTCAATTTCATCTGAAATTTCGAATGTATTCTAAATAAAATAAGTCAACTTCACCGTAAATTGAATGTCAAATGACAAAGTTGTGATGCTTTTTCCATGTAAGGACATTTTAAAATTTTTAACGATTTTTTTTTCTAAATTTTTCAATTTCATCTACAATTAAATTCGATATTTTGTTTGAAATAACTATCATTTAATAATATCTGGTGAAAGACTTATTTATTCTAAATAAAATAAGCCAAATTTCCCGCAAATTTAATGTCAAATGTTAAAGTTGTGATGTTTTTTCCATGTAAGGAAATTTTTCAAGTTTTTTCTTAACATTTTTTAATTTAATTCACAATTAAATTCTACATTTTATTTGAAATAACTATCATTTAACAACATTTGGTGAGTCTAATTTATTGAGAATAAAATAAGCCAACTTTACCCTAAATTGAATGTCAAATGTCGAAATTGTGATGTTTTTTCCAATAAAGCAAATTTTAAAATTTTTTTTAAAAATTTTTCAATTTCATCCACAATTAAATTCGACATTTTGTTTTAAATAACCACCATTTAACAATATTTGGTGAAAGTCTAATATATTGTAATATTGTAAAATAAGCCAAATTTGACTTAAATTTATTGTAAAAATATACATTGCTAAAATTTCAACATGCCCAATTTCAAAATTTCACAAGTGGGCGGGGCTTAAAACAATGTTATTGAGTTTTTGTTTAAGCTTTTTTCAAAATTGATCTTGTTTTTGGAGAAAAGTAGAAAATATTAAATAAAAATAAAAAAAATTAACTTTCAATTTCCCTACTCAGAGAATGGACAATTTAGGATATTTTCAATAAAATATCTCCTGGCTTTACTTGTTTTATAATTTTTTAAGTAAAATTCCTTCACCTAAAAAACAAAATGGCGTTTGAACAAAATATCCTTAATAATACCAATATAAATATTAAACATATTAAAAATACTCACACACACCAGCATATTTATGAAATCAACACAAAATTCATAGAATCATAAAACAAAAATTATATATATAAATTTTATCTGATTGCGTGACAATAATTCTGGTGTTACTGGCACAACCAACCACAGAAAACCGAAAACTAATAATTTCAAACACACATAAACATCTAACCAATCTATAGACATTAAATGGCAAGCCATATGCTGGTTGGCTAAAATTTCATACAAACAAACATATTTAAGCCCCCTTCAGTAACTTTATACTCATACCGGTTTAATTTTAGTATTATTTCTGTTTTTTTCAATTTTTTATGGTTTTCATAGTCATATAAATGTAGAAATGTTGCATGTTTTGATGGCTGAATTAATGCCTGAAAGACGCATTACAATACAATACACGTACAATAACCTCTCATGCTTCGAAAGAAAACAAAATGGCTTTGAAACATGTCATTATTCATCAGAGTAGAAACGGAAAAGGAAAGAAATATTTCAACATGCAGGTTTGCATGTCAATTTAATACATTTAAATTTATCGAACATGAGAAAAGGTTTTTTTTTTGTTTTAATATTAAAAGCACGTCTTAAAAAATTTACTTGATTTTAAGTTTATATAAAGGAGTAGAGAAAAAAACAATCATGCTTAAAAAAAAATTTCACTTTAAGTTTAACGAAATAAAAACCACTTTTAGTCATGCGTTTTAAAAAACAAAAAAAAAACTTTCAAAATTATAAACCAAATTTAGCTTTTCGTCATGCATAAAGAGCTAATTGTTAAAATTATTTGGAAATCCTACCGCTTGGATCCAATAAATCAGAGAATTCATCTAAATTTGGTGTGGTGCAAAGTTCAGCCTCTGTGTAGTTGCCTTTAATGATAAGTTTTGAGAAAGTTTATTAATGAATGATCGTTATTAGCTTAGATAGATTTGATTAGGATATTAAAATCAAAAAATTAAGATAAAATATAAGAAAATAAATTTTGTTTCTTAAACGGAAAAAATTCTCTTTTTGTGTTTTAATTAATGTCATCGTCTAAAGCCGAAAGTGAAAGTGAAAGCAATAATTACGATTCCGATCGATACGAATTGCTAATCGTTATATATATAATGTATTGCATCTGAAATTCCGAAAGATCGCACTAGAAAATTGCTTAATTGTTTTTTAAAATATCATCAATGAAGTTCAATAAATCAGGAATTTGAAACAATTTTCAGTTACCTTCAAAACATTCAATAGTTTTTAAACCAGTTGACTTTGAATATTTATTAGTTTTTCTGGAATCATCATTTGTTTCAATAAGCGATCGTACATTTTAAACGGATAAATCGCTTCCAAAATGTTGGTTGTTCTAATAATCTAATCGGTATATATTTCGAAAAATACTAGAAAATTGCTTAATTGTGTTTCAAAATATTCTCAGTGCATTTCAATAAAACTCATTTGTTTCAACGAGCGAATTGATCGTACATTTTAAACGGATCAATAGCTTCCAAAATTTTGCTTGTAATTCGTAATCTAATCGGTATCTATATAACGTATTTAATCCAAAATTCTTAATTTGTAAATTGCTTAAATTGTTTTTCAGTGAAGTTCAATAAATCGGTAGCAGGAATTTGAGTCAATCTCCCGGTCAAAATCATTTGATTTTGAATATATATTAGTTGTTCTAGAACAAAATAAATAATGGTTGTGTAATCAAGGATGTTTAACAGTTAAATCCATAAATTATTTAAAAGTTTTGAGCCCTCAAAAAGACACGAATTTGAACAGGGAAATTGATCATTAAACAGATCAACCGGTTCTTCAGGTGTCAAAAATTTTACTCTATTGAATTTATTTTTGTTGTTTTGAAATAAAGTTAAGTCATTTTATGTAATATATAGGATGTAATTAATTTATACCTCAATTTGAATCCTCATTTGTTTCAATGAGCGAATTGATCGTACGATAAGTCGTTTCCAAATTTGTGGTTATTTTGTAATAAATATACAAAATTAAGTGCCAAGTTAACTCTGTAAGGCAGTAAAGCCATCATGTTTGTGTTTTAAGTCCAGTTCTACATATTTTGCTTTAATAGAATGAGAGGAACATTTCCGGTTTAACGAAGATATCATTGCTTCTTGAGAGAATATATTTTGCTTTAATAGAATAAAAGGAACATTTCCGGTTTTACAAAGAAACCATTGCTTCTTGAGAGAATATATAATAATATTATTCGAAGCAATATATTTGATCGATTTCACGATAAGTCACATGATCTTGTTGTATCAGTTTCCAAATATTAATCATATCGGACAGACCAACTAAATAACCTTCACTAAATTCTTTCAGTTGCAAAGTATTATTTATTTTGAAAAATAATAAAAGCACGATCTTAAATGCATGTAATATCAGTTCCTAAAGAGCATCAATCATCTCGGACTCAACAACGGAAAAAGCTTTAAGGAATTCGTAGTAGAGCAATGCATGGACTAATTGAAAAAAGCGTTTTTGAAAACTTCTTTACCGATGTTGATATTTCTCAAATATAAGAATTAAATTAATGATCCTGGAAATTTGGGTGTTTAGAACTTATTTTTATTACTTTTGGCTTGTTTTTATTCAATCATAATAATTCAATTCAAAGACTCCAAACTGTAAACATTTGAATATTATTTTAAAATATTATTGAGATATAGAATTTGGGATTTATTATACATCTAGCAAATTAGATTTATTTTAAATATCGGAGTTAGACGGAAATTATTTTTAGAATTTGATTTGGCAATAGATAATTAAACAACTAAAGACGAATCCTGTAGCGGGACAGAAAACTAAATACAGTTTGATATTTCTTTTGCAATATAATCATTGATCTACTATAAATAATTACAAAACTCTAAATTGTCTATGATGCAATTTCCTCATCTATTTTTCAAAGAATTATATGAATATAATTCCTTTTTAATTATACTTAAACTTTGTATGCAAATTCTTCTTTTCAGTTCCATAAATAACACAATTATTTTATATTTATATGGGCCATAAAATATATATAAACAAATGTTAATTTAATAATACTAATTTAATTATATGGTCATAAAATTGTTAATACAATTTTATCCAAAGAAATTATAAAAATTTATTACATTTATATATAGTTTTTGTTTTCTATTTAAAAAAAACTGTATGTTGAGTTCATGTAAGACTTTAATATCCAAACTGATTATTATGAAGCTCTAATATAACGCAAGCAAATGACATATTAAGACATTTCAAAATACAAATGTTGACAAACCAAAAATAATAACACGTAAAACAGCAACAACCAACTAACAAATGTTTTAGTTTTTTTTTTTCAAATTAGGTAGAATTGAGAATTTAAGTGTTCCGTAGTGTTGTCTAGGTTTGAATTGTTTATCTGTTTGTATACACAAAAACCCTACATGTAATCCTTAAGCTAACTTATCAATAGAAACCCTATTAATCCATAGAATGACACAAAAATATTAATAACAATGTTATAAAATAACCCAGCAGTTAAGCAAGTAGTCAATGCAACCCTTATAGACTAGTGTCTGACCACTTGGCTGACTTCAATTTAAATATGTTGGTTCATTTGACACGTTTGTGCTCTTTGTAGTGCAGAGAGAAGTCAAATTGTTACTTTATACATCCCATGTAATCTATCGTGAAGACAATTGTCACTTTAGTGTCTCTAAGTAATCTACAGTGTAGTCACATTAATCGTTTATTTTGTACCGCACTTTATAAAGTAGTTATTTTATCCGCCAGAAGTAATATATTGGAGAATTGCCGGAGGAAGTTTTGTTTACAAGCAATCGGTTATTGAACTTATAGCCTGTAATTGTCAATAAAGTCTGACCACTTGGCTGACTCCAATTTATATATTTTGGGTCATTTAACACGTTTGTGCTCTTTGTAGTGGTTTGGTTACTTTATACATCCCATGTAATTTATCGTGAAAACAACTGTCACTTTAGTGTCTCTAAGTAAACTATAGTGTAGTCACATTAAACATTTAAAAAGTAGTTATTTTACCCACCAGAAATAATCATGTTAAAATAACTATATATGTATGTAGCTGATCAAGTAACCACTAGGTGATTCCAATTAGTTGACTACTTTGGACCAGCTATCAAACAGTCTCATCGTAATCCAATAGGATCAATTGATCCCCAGCTTGGGACATGCAAGCTTTAAAATAACTAGTCACGTAGCTAGTTATGTTCGGGACAAACTCCTAGAACTGCTGGGGAAAAAATAATAATAACATTGTATGTACGAGTGTGTATGGTGTTTGTGAAATTGTTTATTGAGTTGAGTTAATGATTATTTTCTGAAAATTGTTGTTTTCTAAACCAAGTAGATTGAAAGTTATAACGCAACCACCACCACACCACCTCGACCAACATTCGTTTCGTTAGTAATTTTGATAACGATCAGTATTGAACATATGAAATGTGTTTATTCTAATAAATATACAATATTTTGTGTGTTATTATTATTGTATTTGTATTTTAACATTTAAGTGTGAGGCCATTTTTGTTCTAAATATGAATAAATGTTATCATAAAAAATATTATATCTTATATATACAAATAAACAAATATGAATGAATATAGATTTTTTGGGTTTGGGTTTTGTTGAAACCATTAAAAAATCCAGCAATATGGAGTATAAATATTGAGTTAATACAACATACACACACATGTACTTCAGAACCAAAAAACCAAAATGATTTCAATCCAAGGGGTTACATAAATCTATATTTATGTGAGCTGTTGCTGATATGTGGGGGAGAATGAGATAGATGTATATTCAGAGTATAGTATATGGCCTCATATAAATTTTATTTAAATTGACACATTAAATCTGTATGTGTCATTAAAATTGACATGTGGCATTATGGTTATTTTATGCTATACCAAACCATTTTAGAACAAACCTGTCAAAATACAATTTTTGGTATTAATCAGCTTTTTATTAACACTTACGTTTAGAACTTTTTATTTTGAGATTTTTGTTCGATTTTGTGATTATCATAAGGGTATTTTTTTAAGGTTATATTATCAATTGATTGTTATGACAGGAAAAGCTTTTAGAATTTTGTTTTGGTTTTTAATTTTACGAGTATTTAAGAAATATATGAAAATGTTATTAGACATATTTTTGTGGAATCATTACAAAACGTTTAATATTAAAACTTGTTCATGACAGTGTAAATTATGAGAAAAATTAATATTTATTATTTTAACAGGCTATTTTTTTTACAAAAATGTTAAAAATTATGCCAAAACGAATCATCTTATTTTGTCTAACAGCTACAGAGAACCTCAAAAGTGAGTAAACACCTCAAATTTGTTGATTTTTTTAAAATAATGAAAATCCTAAAATCTATCCATAGATTACAATTTAAAAGTTTCGGTTTGTTGGAGATTGGACTAAATAATAGATTCGGTTCTGAAAAAAAAATTATTTAAGTGGGACTACGGACTACAATGATTTTTATGATCTTAATGACTATGACTGCCGACCACTGATTTAAACGATTAAGATATAAACGTAGTGGTAGTTGTACAACAGTTTCTGTTATTGTTTTGATAATCCTTAAAATCAGATATGTAATTGAAATCGATCGGTTTCAAAACGATCGATTTGAAAAAAATGTGATAAATTTCATTCGATTTAGCCAGATGGCAGTAATAATAGCAAACATAGTCTCCTCCTTTCCATTTCCAATCTAGCCCCTTTCCAAAGATAGTAACACAATTAATTCTGATAATCAGATATGTAATGGAAATCGATCGGTTTTAAAACGATCGATTTGAAAAAATGTGTTAAATTTCATATGATTTAATAGGCATTAATTGACTGAGTGTTACTTCTCTTTAAAAAATAAAAACATTTAAACTTTTATCTCACCACAACCTTATTTGTTTTTGAAATCGATTTCCAGCACATACTAGAATTATCTTTCTTAACAATATGATTCTTATTTTCAAGGATTAGTTTCCATAATCTCTAATATAATATTGTGTATTTATCAATAGCGGATTTAAGGCTTAAGCAATATTTATAACAATTTTAATTTCTAATAAATCATTTATCAAACAGTTAACAACATATTACTATATAATCGTGTTTAATCCACAGCTTAACTCTAATAGGAATTGATATTTTTTTCCATTTTAATTTTCAGATTTTTGTGGACACAAAAGAACTACGTCATTTATTCATTTAAACGTACAATTAGCACAAATTTGCCAAAAAAAAAAAAAATTAAGTTTTTAAACAAATTTACTGGAAAATTCTACGTTCCGGTTTATAAACTATAAATATGTCTATATTAATATTTTGGAAATTCCTAATTAGTTCGGAATATTCCTTGTATAACCATTTATGGATATAAAATAATTTAGTTAAGATATCATAAAATTAAAAAATTAAGCACAATTAACACCTTTAAAACGAAGAAGATATTTAAATATACATATATTTTTTTTAAATCTTTTTTTTAGGTAAGCAATGTTATTGGGTCGCCTACTTTTTATTATTTTTTTTGGAGGGGTTTTGGGTTTTCCCCAATGTTGAAAATATACACACAAAGTGACTGATAAAGTACGTCATACACAACTCAATCAAATTAATTTAAAAACAAAATGTTATCAGTTTGGTAGTTTAGGAGTATGGGTGAGCCATTTCCTTTCACCTTTAATTTGATATGAAATGAAAAGAAAACAATTATTGGTATTATAGTCGGTAGGAACGAATCTTGAGAACACTAATTTAAAAAAAATTCATATAGTAAACGGATTTTATGTTGCAAAAAAGTATAATTTGTTTCGAAATTAGTTCCGCATCTCCTAGAGTTCATCAAGTTCGATTTTATACTTTAGACCAGTTACGCCCAGCTCATAGGGCACTGCTACACGTTCAATATATATTGAACGCGATATTTATTGAACGTGTAGCATGCATTATTGATGGATCGCGGTCCAAATCACAGAATAACCTAATTTTGCGTGATTCATTACAATGGATCGCGATCCAAATATCACAATATATATTGAACGTGTAGCAGTGCCCATATGCACAATGTGCGAGCTTTTACAAAAGAGCTTTTGAGCTTTCACACTGACAGGAGTACAACAAGCAATCGGACAACAATGCTTGCTGTTTATTTTGCAAACAAACACCGATCAGTATTAGAGCTTTCAAAGCTGTTTAACACAAACTGAAATATTGATGTATGCGTGCTTGGTCGTAACTGCTTTAGATCAGAGTCAGTCATAAAGGGAAATGAGAAAGTTTTGGTATTAAAATTTGAATGAAAAGTTGTGGGTGTCTATTTTTTCAAAAGCGACGTGAACCTACATTGTTGAAAGCTTTGAAAAGCTTTTGTGGGCGTTCGGGTGGTGTTCGAGTAAGAAGCCGATTAATGCTGTGGTTGGTTCAATAGTGTAACTACACCATTTCCAATTGTATTTCAGAAATTTCTAATTATATTTCAGAAAATTCCAATTGAATTTCAGAAATTTCCAATTATATTTCAGAATTTTCCATTTATATTTCAGAATTTTCCAATTATATTTCAGAAATTTCCATTTATATTTCAGAATTTTCCAATTATATTTCAGAATATTCCAATTATATTTCAGAATTTTCCAATTATATTTCAGAAATTTCCATTTATATTTCAGAAATTTCTAATTGTATTTCAGAAATTTCCAATTGTATTTCAGAACTTTCCAATTGTATTTCAGAAATTTCCATTTGTATTTCAGAATTTTTAATTTATACTTAAAAAGTTTCTAATTGTATTTCAGAATTTTCCAATTGTATTTCAGAAATTTCTATTTGTATTTCAGAAATTTTCTTTTGTATTGCTATTAGAATTTTCTGAAATACAAATGGAAATTTCTGAAATACAATTGGAAAATTCTGAAATACAATTAGAAACTTTTTAAGTATAAATTAAAAATTCTGAAATACAAATGGAAATTTCTGAAATACAATTGGAAAATTCTGAAATACAATTGGAAATTTCTGAAATACAATTAGAAATTTCTGAAATATAAATGGAAATTTCTGAAATATAATTGGAAAATTCTGAAATATAAATGGAAAATTCTGAAATATAATTGGAAATTTCTGAAATATAATTGGAAAATTCTGAAATATAAATGGAAAATTCTGAAATATAATTGGAAATTTCTGAACTTCAATTGGAATTTTCTGAAATATAATTAGAAATTTCTGAAATACAATTAGAAATTTCTGAAATACAATTGGAAATGGTGTAGTACAAAGAAAATAAGTTGTATCTACCGAAGAGGAGTTATAAATAACCAATAGTATTTTATTAAAATTCGGTTTGGTTGCAAACTTCTTACTAAACTTCTTACTAACTTTCCCTTCTATAGAGTATTTCAAATAAATAAAGAAAAACAAATGTTTGAAAATAATAAAAACAAAATATTTTAATACTTTTAAACTTAAATGTCAATCAATTTGAAAATAGAGTATTAAATAAAAAAAATCACTCTAAAAATTAAAAAGAAGGTGAGATAAACGTGACACTAAAAGTACACAATATCCTGTATGAAAAGCACGTTTAGTTTAAATTTGAAAATAATAAAAATAAACAAAAAAAATATTTCATGTTATAAACATTATTTCAGTTACTTTTTGTAGCAAGTATTGTATTTAAAATAAAATTTATGATTTCTATTTATGATACGATTTAAATTTTAAGCGTTAATATAAACGTCATTGGAAAACAAATCATAATAATAATTGTTTAATAATACAATAAAGTAGCAATAATTATAAAAAATAATAATAATATTTATATCATAATTTTCAAATTTAATGAGTTCATTCATTCATAATTTAAGTACTCAGTTCAGGGCGTACGAAGCAGATTTTTATAGTTTTATACCCATTCATGTATAAAGAATTATTATTATTATCCTATAAATATTAATACTTAATTGTGATTTGTATTGCAGTGAGGTTTATTGAATGTTTGAGAAAATAAATTTTATTTTTTAGTTGGCGTTTTTCTATTATATTTCCCACATTTGTTATAATTGTGCGAGCAAGTGAGATCTAGCCTCATAAAATATTTTAAATTAACGCCTTTTTTATATGTAGTATCTTTTGCAAATAGAAAAGTGTTATTAGGTTTTGTTTGGCATTTAACTGTAACCTTTAACAATGTTTTTTTTATAATTAACAAATAATAAATATTATTAAATAATTAACCCATAACCGTAGAACAACAAGAGCAAGTTTCATATATATTGTAATTTACTTTAAATCTTTCTAAGAAGACAATTTTCGATAAGCTACATAAATTGTTTATATTGTCGAGATACAGGCCACAAAAGTATCTACATATTTGTATGCTTTTTATTTTACACCTTTATTTTCATTTTCAGTCATAAATTATCTATCTTATATGGTTTATTTATTTATTTACTCTTTTGCTTTGAGTTCAGGCATTGCGTTCCCATTGTGTATTTAAAGATAAACAGAAATTGTAATAATATGAATGATTTAAATGGAGTATCTATTTAATTGAACTATGTGAATCTTTGTATTTATAATTGCTTTATATTAAATATCATATAAATTCTTCCCTATTCATATTTGGTGAAATTGTCAATCATTTTTATGTTTATAACCATAAAAAGTCTTTTGAAGTTTATGAGAAATAAACGGCACGTTTTCACTATCGTAATTATATTGATTTCAAAGTCGATAAAGTTTGAATGAATATTTAAAGAAAACTGTAGTTTAATTAGAGTTTATGATTTCTTATCTTATTACTTTCATTCAGTGTTTGAAAAATTATTATTATTTTTTTAATAAAAGTGACAAATTTTTTATATAAATTTAATTTGTTATCTACCACAGAAATTTTACTATTTGTATTAAAAAAAATAATTGAATATATTGAAAGCCTTTACTTAACACACTTTTAAATGTTCTAATACAAAATATAGTCTTATAATCATATAAAATCTGAAAGCATTAAACTGCTTATATCTTCTAAACCAAAATACATTTTTATACGCAGATTAAATTAAAACTTAAATGATGGTACAATCCTAGTTTAATACTTCCGCAAATTTATTTACACAGAGAAAACAAATTCGTGATAGCAACCAAATTTGCTGACAATCGAATGATTCGATTGAACACATAGAATTTTTCGGTTCTATCAACAGAAAGTCAGTTGAAAAAAAAGAATTTCGGTTGAAATTACCAGACTTTAATTACCCTTTCCAAAATTATGTAGCCACAATTGTAAAATTCGATCACTAAGGTAGAAACATTCGATTGGCAACAAAATTCTGTGCTATCACGAATCTGTTTTCTCAGTGTATATTATGTTTAAAAGGACTTGAATTACAACCTTTACACGGTTTGCAGGTTTAAACAAGCAGATACCAAAAATAAGGGGACCACTTATTTTCAGAAGGATATTAGCTATAATTTAAAATTAATTTTGAATCAAAAAGCACTGAGAGAAATCTTTGTGATAAATTTCTTAATAATTCGTTGAGGATTTTATTTAAAATCCAAAATTTAAAATTAAAATCTGTTCCATTTTACATTAAGAAATTATCTCTACATAGAGAGCATTTGACATGAATGTTTTCCAGAATCAAGAGATTAGATCATAACAAAAACCCAAGGGATCTAACTCCTATGTTGATTGGCGGTTTCTATTGAATCATAAAACTCATCTAAATCTCAAAGAAAGAATTCGGAAATTTAGAAGTTCCACATATAATGGTGGCTATTTCTTAAATCCACATTTAAAATATGGTCCGTTTGCGAACTGATGATATAATGAAGGAAAGTAAGTCCAAAAAGAAGAATTTTTTTAAATACTCATTTTGAATTATAAGCAAATCTACACAGAAAAAACTATTTCTTAAACCGTTTCAATTCAAATATTTGTCACATATTGAACTGGTTTCAATTATTTCATAATTAAATCAAGTTTTCATTTACTCAAAAACAAAATTTCTTGATATTTTCTATTGAATTTTAAGTTTTGAATTTGATTATTTTGACAATTGAATATACAATTATCGTTATTGGTTGAATTTCAAATACAAAAATTATTGAATAGATAATTTTCGTAATTGAACACATTTTTGTTATTTTTTGTGTTTCAATTACGAAAATTATCTATTCAATAATTTTTGTATTTGAAATTCAATAGAAAATATCAAGAAATTTTGTTTTTGAGCAAATGAATACTTGATTTAATTATGAAATAATTGAAACCAGTTCAATATGGGATAAATGTTTGAATTGAAATATAATTTTTTCTGTGTAGGTTAAAAACTTTTATTTAAATAGAACAACTCTTTGAACAATAATTTAAAAATTCCAATATTAAAAAGTATTCTCAAGTTTTTAGCACTCTAGGAAGAAGGAAACTGAAACCAAACTAGTTTGTGACTGGCTAACTCTTTATATGAAATGGACTTGTTAGCTTAAACTGGCGTTGGGAAGACTCTGTCGCAAGACTAAACCAAACGGATTTGAATTTGTTCTGTTTTCGATATTATAATACTGGTAAACTGATAATATAACGAAATGTGTTTCGCAAACATTGATAAATTATTAAGTTTTTGCCACAATTAGACAAGAGATATGTAACATTATTACAAGTCACGGGACTTGTGCTATCAAAATATTTATTACTAATATTCTGCCGCTGAATTTTTTAATTTGAATTTCTATTACACCCAGAGAAAAAACAACTGAAAATCAATAAAAATCATATTGAATCAATAAGACATTAACGAAAGTCTAGTAATGTTGAAATTTTTTATTTCAATATGGAAAAATATTAATTTAAAGTAGAAAATTATTGATTTATCGAATTTCAACATAATTTTTCTATTGAAATCTATTATAATTAACATTATTGAATTAATATGACGCATTCTTATTTTTAAGTTGCAGTTTTTCCCTCAGTGTACGATTATAAAAGACCTGAATTTTGTACCAGATGTACCTATGGTACTCTCTATATTTCAAAAAGTACCTTTTCTATTTCATCATTTACAAAATTTGTTTTCGCTCATTTAGAACCACCATATTTGCACAACAACAACAATAGCAACATCTAATCGACTTTAAACAGGGCCATAAACGGATCTTATCACCTTAAACACTTGTTCAATGGAAAACTTAAAATTAAAAATGTTTTATCAGGATTTATAAAAGTGCAAATAATTGTTTGTTTTTCTACACATTACTTTTTTTCGACACAAGAGTGTCAAATACGAATTTTTATGGTCTATAATAATTTAACATTTTTGTTTTGTTTTAAATAATAATATGTACGATTATTAAATATGTATTAATAACTATAATTGACGAAAAGATTTCATTATAATTATTTCGCCTCCAAAAACTTAAAAAAAAAATGGGGAATAAAATGTCGCTATTCCAATTTTATTGGAAGTCATATATGAAAATTTGTTTTTTTTATGGCTTTAATAAACATCCACTCGACTACAAAAGACGAAATGTTGTATTCCTAACGTCTTTGTGTAGAGATAACAGCAATTGGAGCGATATTAGTGTTTTAAATGTTGCAAGATATCAATTTGATTGTGGTAGTTGTTGTTGCTGTTGCTGTTAATATTTGTCAAAAGTGTCAACCTTTATTTTAGTACATACTGATATTATTTTGTTATTAATCTAATCGCAAAAATAAAGAAAATAATGTTTTATGACCGCGCCTATTTAATGGTCAGATATGAACTAAATAAACATTTGAATGGATATAGTTACATGTTCTCTTTATACACAGAGAGTAAGACGGGTATATGTCTGCATATGAAAGATAGACAAATATTTTTAATGACATTTCAAAGTGCATTCCAAGCGATTATCAATTTTATAATAAAATAAAATTTGATTCAACTCTAATGAAATTTTATATTAGAAAATGTATTTTAAGAACTTCTAAAGAACCAAAATAGAAGTAGAATCTACTAAATAGAAGTGGTAAAGAGATCATCAGAAGCATTGGAGAGTAATATTGAATCTAAAATTTAACTATCGCAGTTTGGAATCCCTGGAAAAAAAGAACTTCCAAAAAAGCCAAAAATTATTACAATCTACTACTTAGAAGTGCTGAAAGAGAGCATCAGAAGTAATGAATTTAACACTGGCATGTTATTTTTTTATAATCCCTATTCATTTCTTTTGAATCCGTACTGTTGTTACATTGATTCTTTCACAATTTGTTGCTGTATCCATAATCGCTAACTGTTAACTTCATTGCTACATAAATTATTGAAATTTTTTTAATGATATTTTTTTATTTTTAACATTAGTCAACATCAAAATCCATAGAAATAGCTATAAATCACAAATCAATTAAAACCAATATCATAAATGTCAAAGTCTAACACTCAAGCTGTTAATGCAAAACAAACCCCCTTTTTTATATCACTACTACCAATACTTTTGTTTTAAATTTAGTTTACAATCAAAATCATAACAAAAACAAAACGATATTCAAATAATAAATTAATTTTCATGTTGGATTAAACATAAAAAAGCAGTCATAAACTTTAATTGCAATACATTTGATTTTATGGACATAAGAAGAACAACAAACCACAAATTTAAAATCTAAAGATATCAATTTAAAGATAAATAAATAAACAAACAAAAATAAATTTTAAAAAAGAAAATTAAATAAAAAAAAGTAAAGTTATAAATGTCTTAAACAAATCAAATACATAAGTTTTTTTCTGTTAATGATTTAAAAACTCAACAATACTAAAGAATTTTTGAGGTTTCAGTGAAAACGACAAATTTGAAATAAACATTTTGTTGGTTTTATTTTAACGATTTGTTGTGGTTGTTGCTTTAAATGATTTATTATGGTAAATTAGTCAATTTTATAGATTATGTTTTAGAAGTTAGTAAAAAAGAAGGTCATAGATAGAATTCCTTTAAAACTATAAATCAAATTCAAAATCTTTGTGGTATTATGTCCCTTTAGCACGAGTAACTTTAAAGTCAAACATTCTTAAAATGTTTCTTCTTAATTTAGAAAATTTTTTGGTATTCTTTTATTTGTTTTGGCTTAAGATAAATATAAAATAGTATATTGTTTTTTATTAGATCTTAAAGAGTAATCTCTTTAAGATTATAAATTTTTTGCAATGCTACAGATAAAACATATTTATATTACTCATATAAATGTGAAAATTTTCCATTTGTTCCATTTGTGTGCACCAGTAATGAAAAAAATAGAGAATTTCAACGTTTTTCATTTGCGACCCCATAAATTATATATATTTTGGATTGTTATAGATAGCAGAATCAATATAGCCATGAACGTCTGTCTGTATGTTGAAATCAACTTTCCGAAAACCCCAAATAACTTACATACATGATTTATACATCAATATATCGTTTATAGTCCCGCTTAGGTTGCTATTTAAATATGATGAAATCGGCCCTCGATTTCTTACCTATTTTTTATCTGTATCTGGATTATTAAGTCACAATATGGATATCTAATGATAGACATTTCAAGACCTTTCCAACAACGTATTAAACGCCATAGAAATTCGGACCAACAATGGGTCAAAATCGGGAAACATATTTTTTAACCCGAATTTTTTTTCAGCATTAAATTAAAAAAAGTAAAATTCATCAAAACTTTTTTTATCAAATTTTTTGTCACGATAAACATTTTTTCCCTAAAAAATTTTTGGTCTACAAAAAAATTATTTTTACCAAAAAAACGTTCGATCTTTGTCTTAAAGAATTCGCCACAGCCGAATATAGATCCGAATATAGACCTAAAAATACTTTTTAAATTTATTGTGAAATTGAAAAGAAATTGTGATTTATTCCAACCTTCCGTTTTATCCGTCGGAGTTCTTAATCTAAAAATGTTATAATATGGGTCAATCATTGCTACCCATTTAACAAAAAAGTTGAGATATTATAATCTGCACAATTGCCGGGAATAGAAAAAGAATTTGGTAAAGAGAAATTTGAAATTTCAATTTCTATAACTGAATTTATCACTTGAATTAATAAAAAGTTTCAGTCAAAAGTATGGGGGAAATCCATGACATACCAATCCTAACCAATTTGTATGAAGAATACAGGAAAAAAGATTTGAAATTTGAAAATTTTCCATAGACATTTTTTATATTTGTAAAATGAGGCGCTAACTATTCATAATTAATAAAAAAAAACTTTATCACTTTAAATTTCAAATAAATATTAATTACCTATATCATTAAACAAATAACTAAACTGAAAACTATATAAAAAAGAAGACTTACCAGGTGCTGGTTGGGCCGGATACGATGGCTTTTTCATCCACTCATAGTACTGATGCGATTTAATCGGCGACGAACGATGATTGTTGTTAATTGTGGTATTGTTATTGTTGTTATTATTATTAGCAGAAGGGCTAGTGTTGTTGTTACTCAAATGATGAGCAATATGATGTGGCGATGACGCTGATGTAGGAGCACCAGGACTCGATATCTCACTGCCACTAACGGTTATGGGAGGCGAGGGTAAACCTTCGGTAATATGGGGTGGTTGTTGTGACTGCGGATGTGGTTGCTGATCTCCAATACTGCTAACTGTTTCATTTAGTTGTGTGCTGCCCGAAGCAGGTCCAGCCGATGTGGTTGAGGTGGAACTGCCCGATGACGAGGAAGGTGTTGAACCATTAGCACCGTTAGCCACGGCTGAACCATTAATCAATTGATGTTGATGTTGCAGCATCTGAGCATTCTGGGCGAAATTCTCGGCCGATGAGGGCGAATGCCATTCGGAGGCGGCCGCAGCATTGGTGGCTGAGTGGAACATGGCATGCGGATTGTAATACATTTGATGATGGGCGGCATGAGGAGAATCCATATCGCCTAGATATTGATGATTTGGCGGTGTATGATAGTTGGCGGTCCATTGCCAAGGCTGGCCGGCTGAATAGGCCAAATTAGCAGCACTGTGTTTTTGGGGATAGGACAGGGTATTGTAATATGATACCATTTTGCTAGATTTGGTATTTTAAGACGAACTTCACAAAATTCAATTTTTTTTATAATTTGAGGTTAGATACGATTTTTATAAAATCGTTCGTTTTTTTCTGTATATTATTTAAAATAACACTGGTTTAAATTTTATATGATATTTTAAATTATTTTGCAATAATTTTCTTTAATTATTTTGTATAGTTTATGTTGAACATTTTCTTGTTTATTTAATTATTAAAAAAAAAGAATCTTGCGTATATTTTTGTTTTTGCAAGCGTGTTTGTCTTATTTTTATTCTACTTTTATGTTTCTTTTATTACTGCCGTTATATTGTTGACAATTACTTAATGACAGATCAATATTGTTGATTGATGATTGTTGATTATTGCACTCACACTTTAGTTAATGTACTCACTTACTCTCTTAAAAAAATTTAAATTATGTTAATCCACTTTGTTGTTGTTTTTGCTTAATCCCATTTAGTTTTGCTCTTAGTAAGAGTTTTTTTAATTTGAATTATATTTCAATTGAGTTAGTTTTACAAGGGTTTTAAATATTAGCTGTAATATGTTTATAATGATTGCGACAATTCGATTGTTAGGCCTCAAGTGATTTTTGTTTTATATTTTGTTGAGGGCAATAATTTGCTTAATTATGCTTTATTTTATATGTGGAATATATTTCTTTATAACATCAAGCGTTAGAGTTTTAGTATACCGTCGTAATTAAATAAATTGTATGAAATAAAAGCGTTAAAAATGACGACTACGACGACGACGTTAGCGGCCTCACTTGTTTGCGTATCATAAAATACTGAACTGAAGAAATTGTTTACAAAATGTTGCTGTCTGTTGTGACGACGATGAAGTTTATTTGTGTGTACTAAACCGATAGCCGTCTACCGTTGTTAACTTTAGCGTTCTGACTGAAAATGTTGTGCTGATAAAAACTCGTAAACTGATATTAAACAAAACGAATACAAAAAAAGCAATACTTAGGTAGTCAGTCGTCGTATAGTTACAAAAAACACCCACTTATCTTTTTTTGCTGTCATAAGATAAAAAGAAACAGGTAACAAGAAAATTTCAGAAGGCCTTCTCTTTTCCTCTTAACTATGTTTAAAAAATGTGTGTTTATCTGCTTAAATTTAACCCTCTAGCTTAAAACCCCGCCTTTTTTAGTTGAGTGTTTTAAATTCAAGATGGCCTTTGTTGTATGTGCTCTCTCTTTTCCTCTTCCTTTTGAAAACGGAAACTCTTTATCTTACCCATACTATCATGGTGTATAACATACATTCGTGCTGTCAACTCCTCCCCTTATTTAGTTTTTTTTCTTTTCTAATGGGGGTTTTCGTAAAGTCCCAAATGGGCATTAAATGGTTGATTTTGTTAATACACCTTAGTATTTAGGTAATTTTTATTTACAATTAGTTTAATAACAGGTAGAAAAGAAAATACAACTCAAAACCTAAAGTAGGCGTGCCGTGCCTGGCATGTTTTAGTCAAACATTTTAAATTAGAGTGTAGTTTTTAGTTTATATCATTGTTTTCATTTATTGTATAGAGTTTTTTCTTGTGTTTTTGTTGGTACTTGGTAATTATTTACTAGGACATTATGTAATTAAAGGTCATAAAAGTGTGCATGCGCGCGCGTTATTTTCTACACGCTATTTACATATTTTACTTATAAATACATACATATTCATATGTACATGCATACAGTGTCGTTTAAAACATTTTATGCAACAAAAGTTTTAAAAAATAGAAATAAAACTATTTTAACAGACTTTAAGTTTCAAATAAGTAAATTGAAAAAGTCGCCAAAATATCACTTGCCTTGTTTAAAAGTTACATGAAATTTAATACAAATTTTAGAAATTCTCTTGCTATATAATTTTACTTCATTAAAACACTTTCAAACGCACAGCAACAAATATTTTTTAAACAGTTCTCAATAAGCACCAAAGCCCCAACAATTCAAGCACTTAAACATTTTGTTGGAATTAGATTTGAATACAAATGTAATTATGATTTAAACATGAAAAATATTTGAAGAAATAAAATATTTTTCAAACAAAAAAAATATGGCTTAAATTGATGTTTCCTTTTTACTCGATAATGCTATTGAAATAAAGTGTAATACAACTGTAATTCAAGGCTTGAACTACACTGCTTTTAAATGAATTCCAGTAAAAAGTGCTTATTGGAATTTAATTCAACTATTTATCAAGTATACTATTACATATTTCGTAATCGAATCAAATATTAAAAATTCATGCATTTAAATTTTTTTTGGAATTTGATTTGAATGCTAATATTATTATGTTTTAAACATGAAAAAATTAATATTATTCAAACATAAAACATGTGGCTTGAATTTATGTTTCCTTTTTACTTGAGAATACTATTGATATAAAGTGTAATACAACTTTAATTCAATTGCTTGACATTGGGTTTTAGGCTTGAATTACACTTGTTTTCAATGAATGACAAATGAATTTTGTTCATAATTTTCTAATAATTTCTACCAAATTTTTAGTATTTAATTACGCAGCCAGTTGAATATTTGAAAAAATATTTGTATTGAAAATGTTTTTTTTTTTTTAAATATTTCCTATACACAGAAATAATTCCCAAATAGTTTCAATTCAAACCAATAGCATTTGTAAACAAATTTCTTAAACAAATAGTATATTTTTCGAAAGTAATTGAAAGAAAAAATATATTCTTTGATATAAAATGAAATTAAAATCATTACAAATTTTAAAGTAAAAGTTTTTGTATTTGTAATATACACAGAAAAAAATTCTTAAATATAATGAATTTTGTAATAAATAGTATTAATCGAACTTGAGTTTTTCCCAAAACGTTTTCATTGAGGTTATGAATTTAGTAGTAACTGAACATAATTAAAATTTTTTAAATTTTTTTCATAAAATAAATTAACTTTGTTCTTCCATTCAATGAACACAAATAAAGAATTTTTTTTTATAAATTATATGAATTTTTTCATAAAATGGCGGAATTACACTGTCCAACAAATTGAGACTTTTTGATTGGAACAGAATAGCGACCCTATAATTCTGAAAGGGCATGTTGAGTAGATCATTTTTGTAGAATAAACTTATAGTCCACCTGGTCGGAATTTTTTTTTACAGTGGGTCAAAGTTTTCATTTTTTGATCGAAGGGAGCAGTATACTAACTGAAAAAAATGTTGTAAGTTAATGTCTAAGAGAATTCTTATTGTCAGAGTTATATTGTGGAATTTTATGGGGATCATTTTTGTGGAAGACCTTAACCCTCTAGCTCCCCTCCTAAGGGGTCAATATGACCCTTTTTTCGAGAAAATGAAAAAAAGTCCTTTCAAAAGGGACATTTAAGGATTAAAATATTCGACGAAAATTTTTGCCAGAAAATTTCAGTGGGGGTCACCAAAGATACCAAAGATGTAGATAAAGCACTTTACGCTTAATTAGCAAAATTGTACGCCACCTTGGGTCTCACATTTTTTAAAAAAATCGCCAAAAATCTATTTATAAAATATAAATAGTCTAGGGATCTACAAAAATATATATACATACATATGTAAATTATCACTTTTAGGTCAAGAGTTATTTATGTTTATTTATTTATTTATTTTTTTTAATTTGTTCTTTTTTCTAGTTCTTTTCTTTAGTTTTTTAGATATGTCGGGCCTACGGTGGTTCGTAATTGTTTTTTTAAATATCACCTATATTTGCGATAAAATTTCGAATACTATAAAAATATTTTGCTAACAGTTATGTCGTCCCTATAAAAAGTTACACGCATCCAAAGTTGATACATGTAAAAATGGCCGTATTTTTTACGTTTTTTCAAATGATCCCCATAAAATTACATAATATAAATCTAACCATAAGAATTCTCTCATATATTAACTTACAACATTTTTTTCAGTTATTATACTGCTCCCTTCGATCAAAAAATGAAAACTTTGACCCACTGTAAAAAAATTCAGACCAGCTGGACTATAAGTTTATTCTACAGAAATGCTCTACTCAACATGCCCTTTTAGAATTATAGGGTCGCTATTCTGTTCCAAAAATGCTGTTGGACAGTGTTATTATTAATTATTTTTTTTTTTAATTTTTAAGTATATGAATGAAAAATGATTTGTTTTACAATAATGCGTTTTTATATATTGTAATAAGTAAACAAATTTTAAAATTAAAATCTATAGTATGTTGCAAAATAAAATATTAATATTAAGAACATTTAAAAATAAACAATAATTAACATTTAAAACAATATATTTTACATATTATCTATCTCATTAGAAATAATGGCTATTTTAGCATAGATCTTTAAAAACACAGAAAGGCTATTTTGTAAACAGTTTTAATTTACATATTTATCAATTATTGAACTGACAACACACGGTTGTCAGATTGTCAGGAACATGCTCAGAAAATGGTTAACACAGCCGTGAGAACTTATGTTGAAACATATGGGTGTTAACCATTTATTGAACATTTTCTGATACGCAGCTTAAGCAACCAGTGAAATTCGCATAGGAAATAGCTTATCCCCCAAAAATAAATTTCAATGAATTATCAATACTTATTAAATGGGGAAGTTAGCACATACATACATATAAACTAAATCTTACTAAAAAAATTATTTTGTATTCCCACAAATAATTTTTTGTGTAAAAATGTCTAATATTTTCTACTAAATTTTGAGTGAGTGTAAATCAAATTGAAAATACATTTTTCCTAATGGACAACAAAAATCTGATTTCAATTACGAAAACTGCATTTTCAATAACTTTTTTTATTAAAGTTCAACCAACAACGAAAATTGTATATTCAATTATCAAAATTATCAAACTCAATACCCTAAATTTAGCAGAAAATTTGGATTTTACGCACATGAATACTGTATTCAATTATTAAATAAACTAGTGTTGTAAAAAGTCGATACTTTGCAATACTCCATACAACTCAATACTTTTCAAGTATTGACTCAATACTACTCACTACTTTAACGTTTTTTTTCTTATTAAAAAAATAAACAACATAATATTTAAGGCAACAATCCCCCCGAATACGAGCAACGAATTCACCTTTTTGATGTTCTGTAAATCGAATCGTTTTACTATAGAGTAAACAAACCTGTTTTAAAATCGTGCGAAAATCGCACGTTTTTGAAATCTCTCGATTTATTGAACAGGTGGGGGAAACAATTATTGGTCTGTAAATCGATTTCGAGTAACGATTTTGTTTTTAAACGAATTCACATATTTTGGTGTTCAGTAAATCGAATCCACATGATTTACTCGTTTTACTTTCGAGTAAACAAACCTGTTTCAATGTACGAAATCGTGCGATTTGCAGAATATTAATTATTCGACTATTCGTTTTTGAATTCACTCGATTTGCATAACAAGGGGAATATTGACATTTTTAATATTATTCGAGAAAACGTGCATCGTGTTTGCGAATCCTTAAATATCTTAATGTATATTAAATAATGTTTCTAAAATTATATAATTAAGGTTAAAAAATCGCGTGTAATTGTAATAATATTGTTATAATTATGCTTCTAAAAATACGGTGAATGGTGTGAACAGGAATAGCGTTGAATATATTTTATAAATTTTTGTACTAAGTAATTCAACTACACAGAAAAAAGAAATTCATAATTGGAATGAATTTTGTAATAAATATTATTAATCGAACTTGACTTTTTTCCAAAACTTTTTTCATTCAGAATAAGAACATATTCATATGTAAATATTATAAAATTGTTCATGACGGAAATGTTTGATTTTTTGCATAATTTTAATAATATTTTATAATAAATTGCATGAAATTAATTCAAAACTATTTGCATACTAGCCATATATTGGCCAATATTTTAAGATGAATCAACAATATCTGAAACTTAAAAAATATCATTAAACATAATAAAATATCCATAAACATTAAGCATATAATCCCCTTAAAAAATGTAATCAATTTCGCTCATTTTTGCTCATTTGTTGCTGAAAATCATAAAAATAAATAAAAAATTTCAAACATTTTTCAATAACATAAAAATATAAATAAAATTTAAATTATATTTTTCAAGCCTTCTAGATTTAATTTTAAAACATAAAATATGAACAAAATCTTAATATTTAAGAAATTATTTATAAATGTTATGAATTGACATCAATGAAATCAAATCATAATAGTTGTGTTCGCGTACTTGATAATTTGTAATAATTTGTACAAATTATCACTGGAAGTTACGGGATTCCGTTCGTTTACTTTTATAAACATGTAACGAGAGAGCAAGAGAGTGTTAAAAGTGACAGTTCGTAGATAGAGAACATGATATTTTTTACTGGACATTTTTTGTCCAGTAAAAAATATCAACATAAAAAATATGTTAAAAGCATATGGCTGCAAATGTAAACAATTAAAATGTTGTCAATGAATACAATTTACAAGTTTTGCAAAGAAAAGAAGTAAAATAACACAAAACAATAGTTTTGAATTGATTTATAATAAAATACAACTTATTTTACAAATTGTTGTTCGCGTACTTTTTTTTTGTAATTTTTCAGATTGAGAGTAATTTATTTTTTCTCTCTAAAATAAAGTTACTGGATATTTTTTACTGGAAAGTACGCGAACACACCTAATATTTATGTTGAAACTTTTTTCTGTTAAATTTTTAATTTTTTAAATTTTTTTTATTTAAACGTCTTATTCATAATATATGTAATTTATATTTTATCAATAGTTTATAAAACAAATTTTTATAGAAATTTTGTTTTATAAACCTTTAATTATTTTTACATTTATTAAGGAAAATCGCGACTCTGAACCTCGATAAACCTATGAACCTATGTACAAAGTTTTAACAAATTTGTTTCCTCCCTATATTTAATATTTAAAAATTTTGTTTTCGACCACCTGAATACTTAACAATTCGAATAGCTGATAAATGTTTAAGAAATAGTTTTTACTTAGCATGCAAATACTATATCTTTTATAGTTTTAATCGTCACTGTATAATATACAATTTTTATTGTTTTTAGCTTTTGTTTTTTTAGTTATTTGAAAGTTAATTACAATTCAACATATTTTTCATGTTTTATGAAATTTTATTACTGTGGCGCATTAGTAATTGCAATATATTGCTCTGCTTATTCCTCACATTTACAAATTATATTGAAGTTTGTGTGTGTGTGTTTTAGCAAAATTAACTAAATTAGAAATAATAATGGGGCTGGGTTGTGCATAAATTCTATTAAAGGTTTATATTGTTATTAATAATAAGGTTGGTGGTTTGAAAAACTGGTTTAAAAGCTCTGAAAACACAGTTTATTAGGAATTAATATTAAAGTAATATCTGTCCTAGTTTCTTCTTTATAAGGATTTTAATTTTGAGTGCTGGGATTTTAAATTTTTTCTAATTCCTTACAATTTAGATTTAAACTTTCTCTACTTAAACTAATTTTTTAACAACAATTTTGGTACATCTTCAAGCAAAAATTGCTAAAAATCACAAAAAACGTAGATTATTATATAAAATAAGTCGATAAGATTATAAAACATATTCAAAATTAGGATACAATTAGAAATTTTCTAAAATATGAATGTTGTTCAACAACATTTGCCTCTCATTGAATTATAAGCCAATGTTGTCGGAGAAAGGGATCGATTTTAACAAACATTGCGCGCGCTTCCCCCCTTTTACGGTCACCATAATCGTCTTACCCAGAGGACTATTCGCAGTGTAGTGGATAAATTTGAGTCCACTGGTTCAGTAAACAGTGAACCAACACTGGGACGATGACAAAACGCAATATCTGCCGAGAACATCGCCGCAGTACGTTAGAGTGTGCAGGAGAATCCGATTCAAACGATTTCAAGTTTCTCGCAAGAACTCGGCCTGCAACCGCACAAAATTCAACTGACCCAGGAGCTAATGTTAAACAACCATAGACAACGTCTTTTGTTCGCTGAGCGGGCCATGGAGCAGTTGGCAATTGGCTACTGGCCCTAATTTTAATCGAAAATGGTACGTCATCAAACAAAATTGCCGAATTTGGGACGATACCAATCCACATGAGATCTAATAGCTTCCAATGCATCCCGAAAAAGTAACTGTTTGGTGTGGATTGTGGGCTGGCGCTGTCATCAGTCCACATTTCTTTGAGAACGATGTTGGCCAGGCCATCATGGTGAACGGCGAGAGCTATAGGTGGATGATTACAAAATTCTTTTTTTACTCATGGAACTAAGAAAACAGGTTATGAGAGGGACGATAGAGGGAGTAGTGTTTTTGGACATTTGATTTGAATTTTCCTATATTGAAAGTGACAGGAAGACTTCTTATTTTACATACGGACAGTACAGTCAAAGAACGAATTTTCCCTGTAATGTGTTGCCCGATCCACTGTTCAGTCGACAACGAATTGGTGAGCCCTTGCTGAAGAACGTGTGTTGCGTAAAAAACTACGGGTTTCAGGAACAAGTTCCCTGATTTCAGCAGAAAATATAAAAATATATAATTATACCATTGTAGTATCGGTAGAACAGTGAAACATAACCCACATTGCGACGATGTTCCAGTGAATGAATAGAGCTGGAGAGCCTACTGTCACCGATAAGCACCTTCGCCCTCACCTGAATGAATTGGATTATGTGGACACCAATGACATGGGGTTTCAACAGGATATAAATACATGCCACATTGGACATTCTGCACAAGCGATTTTAGTGCATGGTGAGAGATCGAGATCATGCGATTTGACCCCGTTAGACTTTTTCTTGTATGTTTTGTTAAGTCCCAAATCTTTGACAGGAGAGTTTCCGACCTATGTATGTGTATTTATCCATGATTATAACTGTAATTATTAGAAAAAGACATTTACTGCTTATAGAAACCATTATATTTATTTTTGTAGTGAAATTTAATATAAAATAATTTATAAAGGTTATTAATTTAAAAAAAAGTGAAAATTACACTATGATTTTTTTACACTTTTACACAACAAAAACATGAACAAAATTCCACAAAAAAATACAACGTTTTTTCGAATTTTTTTCTTGTGTTTATTTTTTAAAATGTAAAAAAATCAGAGTGTAATTTTCCATTTTTTTGAAATGAATACCATCATAATTTTAATAAAATCAACATCAAAATCACTTCAAGAACAAAATTTTGCAAAAAAAAAAATGGTTTTCAATTCATACAGTTCATGTAAACATTCATTACATGTATGAACTTTTGTCAGTGTTTTGTTGTTTTAATTTGAATATTAAAATATATTTATTTATGACACGGTTTTATGATTTTCCCTAATTGAAATTATAAAATTGCATATTTATTCTCATTTCAATAAAGTTATATCGAGGGACTATATTCAAAATCCTCTATCTTTGATTTTCACGAAAATGATTTTTTGATGGTAAAATGTTCAGTAAATGTTCATAAAGAAAATATTTTTTTGTTAATGTTTTATTTGAATTTTTATTATTTCTCTATATTATACAATTAATTTTTTCCAAATGCAAAAGCCTCTATCTTTTCAAATATCAAATAAGATGATACCATAAAATATAAATTAAATTTTGATACAGATCGCATTGATCTGCCGTATTCAACCTTATACAGGACATATTCAACCAAAACCTCTATATTCTTGTCCACTATCAATTCACCCAAATAAGTGAAAGAATTTGCTAGATTTGAAGAGCGTAATACAACCGGCATACCATTATTTTTATGATAATTTACACCAATAAGACTTAAAAAAAACTTTTTTCTATAACTTTTTGTTTAATATTGTTTATTTTTTTATCTTATATAATTATTAGCATAAAACGTTTTACAAACTAACCACTAATCTCAAATTAGCCATAATTTTAAATAAATAACGTAAAAAATTACAGATGGCATAAATGAAATCAAAATAATTTATTTTTATTAAAATGCAAAACCCTCTATCTGATCCTATTCATACATACACATTTAATATTTTTGAAAAGCAAAACCCTCTCTCTTTCATAAAGTCCACAATAATGCAAAATATAAAAACCAATTACATATGAGATTCAGTAGTTGCTTTTAAAAAATATTGTAGAATACCGAATTTTAATAACTCAAGTAATACGCGAAAAAAACAGTTTTTTGGCTCTCCTGAAAAGTTGTGTTTATCAAGATAGAGGGTTTTGAATATAGTCCCTCGATATGCTTAGAGTGCAAATGTATTAATTCCACAGTTTATTCAAATTCTAATATTAATACAAAAATATAGAATAAATAAAAATAGAAAGTTAAGGCCTCATTTTATGAAACAGTGCCAAATTTGTGTTAATGATTAGTTTATTCATTTATTTTAACTAAAAATATCATAAATATCCAAATTTTAGGGAAAATAGAATAGTAATATGAAAATTTGATGCCTACAGAAAACTAGAAAAATAATTATAATGATATTTCATAATATCCTTTATCTCTCCTGTATTTTTTAAAATATGACTTAACACATTTGCAGACTAAGCTTTTTTTGAAATAATGTTTACTCTAATAAATTGACAAACAGGTTAGCAAATCGTAAAAAACATACATATTTATATAAATAAATGATAACTACGTAATTTTTGGTAGTAATACTCCAATTTGCATTTCAATTATTTTATTTATTTATGTTTATTTCTTTAAAATTTTATAACAAGTTTTTATTTATTTAGGCTTAGGTTAAATATAAATAAAAAAAGGAAACAAGCGTAACCACTAAAATAAATACATATTCTTTCTTTTGAACAAATGTTTATGTGAACAAAATCAAGCTTTAATATTCAATAAATCAAACTTATTTAATTTGATGCTCAACAGTGGGGGATTTAAAAAAAAGTAAGAAATTGTGACTCAAGAGCATTTTTTTCAAAATTACGATAATTCGTCAAATATTGCAATAAATATTGAGTCAGACATTTATTCTATTCCAACCTACAAATGTTTCAAATATTTCACTTCTACATTTCAAGTTCAAATTGAGAAAATCCAAACAAAAGGAAAACAATTTTAAAATTTTTGTATAAAAATCACCCAGTTACAAAAAAATTTAAAATATGTAGTTTGTGTTTCTGATTCAGGCCCAAATTGAAATTAAGAATCCAAATTCATATTGAGAAAATACAAATTAAGGATGAGAAAACCATAGAGAAAACACATAGAGCGGAAACTCTCCTGTCAAAGACCTAACTCAGTTGTCAAAAACCTAAGTGGTGATGAGAATGTATTAGTAAAAAAACTATGTGAAAACAAAAACAACACTCGTATGTGTAATTTTTTTGAGTAATTTTTTTTTTCTCTATGGAGAAAACCAATAAAATATTGAGAAAAAATCAATTAAAATCGAAAATAATATTGAGAAAATACAATTTGAATTTAAAAATAATTTAAATTTTTTAAAAAAATTAAAGAATGAAGTTTTGATTTAGGTTTATTAAAATAATTTTTGTTAAAGAAAATCAAAAAATATCGTTAAAGTTAACAATTCAAGTATTGATAATGTTAAAAAACATTCGAAAACAAAGTCCATCATTAAATTTTCACCAAAAATATTCTGATCAGATTCCTTCCCGAACAACCTACAAAACAAGTTCATTAATTCGGGTTTTAAAATGAGTAACTAATTCTTTAGTAAATAAATTATTCACTTTTTCTAAATTATTTATAACAAATTGTATTATCCACAAGCTTTATTATCGTTGCCCAAACTTTGATATCATTGTCAGTGAACGTGGCTAATTTGAAGTCAGACAGTGCATGATTGACTCATTTATAAATACGCATAAAGTTTATTACCATGTTAGACAGAGATGTCCAACGATGTTTAACATCATGTATAAGACGAACTCTGTTGGTTCAAGTCCTAAATTAAACATTTTGAAACTTCCCAGTCAAAGACCTAAATCAGTTGTCAAGTGGTGGAAATGGATTTTTTTGAGTGATTTTTTTGTTTCAGTTTTTATTTGTTGAAGTTGGAGTTGAAATTGTTCGACTCTGAAGTGGAATAAAAAGAGATATCCAAATTTAAAATCAAATAAATGGAGTGGCTTTGCCATTGTGAACGTAGCTTAATATTTAGGAAAATCCAATTTTCAATTTTGAAATTAAGAGAATTAAAATTGATGTCCATAATTTAAAAAGTTGTATTGATATCCTATTATGAATTTCAAATTGTATCTTCTCAATATTAATTTGGATTTATTATTTTCAATTTGTATTTTTTTCAATATTACCGCATGTTTTTATTAAACTTTTAGCGCATTAAATTCGTCACAGTGACGACAGAAATTTTGTTTTCTACTTTACTAAAATAATTTTATAATTTTCAAACGAAATTCTTTGAATATTTGAAATTTTTACATAAAAAATATATGAAAAAATTAAAAAAAATTTGTGATTTATAAAAACTAGTTTTGTAACGAATTCGTTTATTGACGAATCGTTTAGAAATTTGTCAATGTGATAAAAACTGCCTGTTAGATTGCTCAATTTAATTTTTCTCTCAATATTTATTTGCTTTTCTGAATTTCAGTTAGTTATTTCTCAATATTAATTTGGACATAGAAATTTGGATTTCTTGATTAACACCATCTGGAATCTATGTAACCATTTTGCAAATCGGACAATCCGTTTAAAAATTACAGATTTATTTCGAAACTTACAAAATAAATGATAAATCCATAACTATTATAATTTTAAACTAATAAGTAACAATCGAATAGGTTTATTAAGAACTGAAAACTCTAATAAGAGATTAGCTGACCTTTGAACTTACAGTATTTTTTAATACATTTTTCCACGAAAAACTCCATTTTCTCAATTCTCAAAATATAAATTATTTTTTTTATTTTCAGCTTTTCGGCATTTTAAAATAATTTCATTTAAAATGTGTTAAATATTTTATGAAATTCAATGAAATTAATTTCCAAGAAATTCAAAAACTAAATATAAGTGTGACATGCACAGAAATTCTTGTTGTACTTCTAAATACATTATATTTCTTTGCTCTTAATGACTTCTAAGTAACTCGTCCTTGCAAACCTCTAAAAGTTGCATGACTTAAGTAAGGCCTACAGAAAGATAGTTAGACGGACGGACAGACAGACAGACAGAAATCCTTTACCCAAGTACAAGTACGGTAGTCAGTTTTAACTTCAGAAAAACATTTGGCACGGTTTATGGTGTAACGGCGTAATTAAGCAGAATTTTGGCGGGTTTTGTTTGTAAATTTTCAACAGAGTTTTTGTTTTGCCTGCTGCTATATGCGAGCAGTAAATGTAAATTAAATTTTCCCAATACACAAGAAACGAATGCAAGAACGTGCAACAAGAATTTCCACAAACATTTTGTTTTGAGTTGGAAAACTATTGCAGTCAGTACCTGGCTGCCTGTACGTGCATTCTAATGACGGTGTGTTATTTATGACACGGGAGGGCCTTTTGTTTAATGTCCTTTTATAGTGGACCATAAAACAGACTGCTAATCCACCCTGACTAGTATTCTAGATCGCGTTCTAAATTTCGCGTTATTATTATTATGTCTTGTTCTTTTTGTGTTTTGTCTTACAAACCCTCATAAATATTTTTGTTGTTTGGCTTTTTCTCTATTTACAATTCAAAGATCAGTATTTTCATTTACTTTAAAAGGGGTTTTTTCCTGTCATTATTATTATCACTACTACTACTTAGTAGAGCATTAAACTTAGTCTCTTACTAAGCTCATACTTATCCAACCTAAGTAATTACTTGGTTACATATTTTGTATAAACATTGTTGTGTAGTGCAATTATATTTTTATGACCATTTTATAATTAGTGGAATTGTCCTTCTTATTATTATGTTGGCCTTAACAATAATATTGTTAGTAAACAATGCCCCTAGTTTAGAGAATAATGCAGAGTATTTTCTTAAGCGTTAGTTAATCCTAATGATTTATTCGGCATTGAATTAAATTTGAATTTCTGTCTGGTTAGTCAATGGATGTTTGTATTTAAATAAATTCATTGTTAATTTAGTAGTTTAATATGAAATAATGGATTAATCATATCTGTATGTATATGTAGTCGATTTTTCATAAAAAATCGTATAGCAGAAACGCATTCTACGGAAAATTCTAAGAAATTTTCCCCAAGAAACCATAGGTCTAAAATCAAATCCTATCTTGCGCATTTATCCAATAAAAAAACTATTAAAAAAAATGTATACTGAAATATCATTGGATAAAAGTCGAAGTGCGCAAGATAGGATTTCATTTTAGACCTATTGTTTCTTGGGGAAAATTTCTTAGAATTTTTGCTATACGATTTTTTACTTTTTTATCGTCCATACAATTCGACGCGGCCTAATATGTAGTATATTTTTTGGAAATTTATATCATTGATTTTTAACCCTTTAAAAATTTTAGTTTTATTTGGTTATATTTTTATACACTACACCACCATAGTGGGGAGGGTATAATGCGTTTGTGCAGATGTTTGTAACTCCCAAAAATATTGGTCTAACACCCACCTTAAAGTATACCGATCGACTTAGAATCACTTTCTGAGTCGATTAAACGATGTCCGTCTGACTGGCTGTCCATGTAAACCTTGTGCGCAGAGTACAGGTCGCAATTTTGAAGATATTTCGATCATATTTCTGAAATCGGTCCATTATTTCATCTAGCCCCCATACAAATGTCCTCCCAAAATTGGACTTTATCGATCATAAATGTTTAATTTATATATGTATCTTCACAAATTTCGCTCCAAATATGTTTTATATATACGAAATTCATGTCACCAAATTTTGTTACGATCGGTCCATAATTAGCCATAGCTCCCATATAGGCCCGCTTCCATAAATCACTTTAACGTACATAAATCTCTTAAAAATGTTGGTATACACACAAAATTCACCATAAATAACTTTCATATAGACATAAATCACAAGACCTAATTTTATGGTGATCGGTCCATAATTGGTCATAGCTCCTATATAAGGCCCACTTCCGAAAATCACTCACGAATATAAATTATTGATATTTTAAAAGAAAAATGTTTTTACTTATTTACTTGGTGTAGGGTATTATATGGTCGACCGACCATATTTTCTTACTTGTTAAAAATATATTTTAAATATTTAATATTCAATAGATCAACAAATGTAGTTCAAAATACAGACATCCAATACAGAGATAATGTAAAAAATCTAACATTTTCTATCTAATTATTACACTATGCTACACCAAAAATAAGCAGGGGTACTCATATAGCAATTATGATTTATTGGAATCAGTAGATTTTAGAAATACTTATAGTTTTTCTCGAACACTAAGTACTTTTTTATTAGCAAATGTAACGATATTCTTAAATTTACAATTTCAAAAAATCATGAGTATGATGTTTCTATTATTTAATAGATATATGTTTTACATTTCAAACCAGTCGCTGATCCAGGAGATGAAAAAATTAAATTCCCCCCAAAACCGAAAAGTTTTAATATAAACAAGTAAGATAGCTATATTCGGCTGTGCCGAATCGTATATACCCTTCACAAAATTATACTTCAAAATAAGCCCAGACAATAAGGCATATGATCCAAAATACACCAAGAAGACCGTAAAACAAGGCGGTGGATCCATCATAATATGGGGGTGTTTCTCCTCTTCTGGTGTCGGTCCAGTATATTGGATAAAGAACGAAATATGCATCCAGGAATACGTAAATATATTGCAAAGCTTAATGCTTCCCTTTTCTGAGGAAGGGTTGCCCTTCAGATGGGAGTTACAGCAGGACAATAGTCAGAAGCACTCCTCAAAATTGGCAAAATACTGGTTTGCTGTCAACAAAGTAGCTCTTATGGAATGGCTTTCGCAGTCACCGGACACTAACCAAATGGAACACTTTTGGGCAGAGCTAGAGGGTTTCAGTCCGAAAAATAAGCACGAATTATGGGAACAAATCCAGGAAGAGTGATTTGACACTGACGTTTGCATAGAAATTGGTTGATTCCATGAGCCGCAGATGCAATATATTTGTGAAAAACAAAGGTAGAGCAACAAAATATTAATATAAGATAGTTTTTTAACAAAAAATTTAAAGATGTGCCTCGAAAAGTTGAATCCTTTTACGCGTTTCTATTATTTTTTCCAGTAAAAATATTGACTCAATATATTGTTAGTCATATAATGTATTAAAATATAAATGTAAATAGGAATGATTATGTTTTTTCTTATGCTGTATGTCTGATAAACAAAACTGCATATACATTTTTTTAAACAAAACTAAATTTGACTAACATACTTAAAAAGTTTGAAAAAAAGCATTCGTTCCTATTATTTTTTCCAACACTGTATATGTTTTACCTTTCAAACCAGTCGCTGATTCAGGAGATGAAAAAATGAAAATCCCCCTCAAAACCGAAAAGTTTTAATATAAACAATCTATATTCGGCTGTGCCGAATCGTATATACCCTTCACAAAATTATACTTCAAAATAAAAAGTTTAAATATTTTTAGGTAAACAAAATTTATTTTTTTTACAAGTGCTTTTATTTAATTTTTTGGAAAAAAAAAATTTTTTAATTGTTTTTTTTTAATTTTTTTAAATTTTAAATTTTTTTTTAATATTTAGCGAAAACAAACTTTTGGTGAAAAAAAATTCAGGTTAAACAAGTAAGAGTGCTATATTCGGCTGTGCCGAATCTTATATACCCTTCACCAAATTATACTTCAACATTTTTTAGGTAAACAAAATTTAATATTTTGTCCAGTTGTTTTTTTAATTTTTTGGAAAAAAAATTTTTTCGATTGTTATTTTAATTTTTAAATTTTAAAATTTTTTTTTTTAAATTTTAAAATTTTTTTTTTTTAATTTTAAAATTTTTTTTTTTAAATTTAAAAATTTTTTTTTTTTAAATTTTAAAATTTTTTTTTTTGTTTTTTCAATTTTTTTTTGTGAAAAAAAAATCGGGTTAAAATTCTTTTCCGATTTTGACCCATTGTAGGTCCAACTTACTATGGTCTTATATACGTCGTTGCAAATGTCTTTGAAATATCTATCATTAGATATCCATATTGTCTATATTAATGTCTTAGTAATCCAGATATAGGTCAAAAATAGGTCAAAAATCGAGGTTGTCTTGGTTTTTTCCTCATATCTCAGCCATTTGTGGACCGATTTTGCTGATTTTAAATAGCAAAATTCTCGAAAGCATGTCTGACAGAATTATTGAAGATTTGGATCCCGAAGATATCTGGGGTCTTCAGAAAATTGATTTCAACAGACAGACGGACATGGCTTAATCGACTCCGCTATCTATAAGGATCCAGAATATATATACTTTAGAGGGTCGGAAATGAAAAATGTAGAAATTACAAACGGAATGACAATCTTATATATACCCTTCTCACGAAATTGAAGGGTATAAAAATATTTCTCCGATTTTGACCCATTGTAGGCCCAACTTACTATGATCTTGTATACGTCGTTGCAAAGATCTTTGAAATATCTTCCTTTTCCTTTTCTTCCTTTTTAACATATTTATATAAATTTATTTGAGCTGAATTTAGTTCGGATATCTATTAGGGTATTCAATTAATCGGGTTTCCGGTTTAATCGGTTAATCGTGCAAATAATTAATCGGGGTTTAGAATTAAAAAAAAAGTTTTTGCTAAATTTTGATCACGTTACAAACATCACCACTAACCCAATATACCAACCCCACTATGGTAGTGTACATCGATTATGTTTAGCTTATTTTATACAGAAGTCAGACTTTCAAGGAATTATTCAGATGCTTGAAAACTAAATTTTGAAATTAATGTTGAAAAGTTAAAAAAATAAACATTTTTATATTCAGATGCTAGATATTGAAAACTAAATTTTTAAATTAATGTTGAAAAGTTAAAAAAATAAACATTTTTATTTTGTTAAAATACATCGCTACATAATTTTATTTTATAAATGCATGTATTCTTTGTGATTTGGGGAGTATGTATGTATTTTCCAAATTTCAAAAACTAAATCACTGCATCAAATTAAAAGTTTGGCGTTCGAAAAAGCATATTTGCTTGACGTTTTTTAATGCAATTTGTTGGCAGTATGGCGCAAATTTAGAGTTTTTTTCTAATTTTTGAAGAAAATTTGTATTATCATGTTCATTTATAACACTTTGCGTTATAATGTTCATGCACAGCTGTATACGTTTTGGGACATCTCGACACAGAGTAACTCAAAATCCAATTAATAACTGTTATACACATGGTTGTTGAATTAGATAAATTAATAATTTAAGCATGTTACCCTGTCAGAACATTACTGAAATTAAAAATGCTAAACATTTTTATGTCTGCACTTTTTTTAATCTTAACAAAAATTAAAACATGTTATTGTTTAAGTGAACAATGTTACATTTTTGGAATTTAACGTCGCACAGTGAAATTACACTTTCTTGTCATGTTGTGTCGCCCTGTATTTTCAACAGTTAGGATTGTTTTTATAAAAAACTCAAAAAGTACACCCTGCGAAAAAATGCACACATCCATGTACTTTCACACCATTCGGTTAAATTCGGGAAGTCAAAAGGAACTGGATTGTTCAATTTTCGTGAAATTTAACAATGAAAACAATTTATTTCGTAAATATGTGATGCTCAGTTAAACCTAGATTATATAGTAAATAAACAATAAGTGAGAAACACAATTTTTAGTTTAATTTAGGTTTAAACAAAGAATGTAGTTTTTCTTTATCCCAGAAACTAGCTCTAAGTTAACCGAATTTCTCTAAAAAGTTAAGTTTTCTGAGCGGATGACAATACACTTCGAGGAGTTCAATTGTTGATGTCGAAAGTGCTTGAAAACGTTGACATCAGCATTGATGACATTGATAATTCGAACAAGGAATTCGAAGTGTAATGATACTGACGGGTCAATTATCGACTAAGATTTTGGACAACCAAAAGTGAGCTTCTCGAAATCTGTTAATAAAATGGTTTGTAAATATATCGGATCAAATCAGATGGCAGACCTTGTCAACATGAGCACGAAAATTGTAAATAGCTATTACACAAAATATAAAAAACAAACAATACTCGACTGCTTCTTCATTCAAATAAATTTGTGGGTCGATTATGTTGCGGATTTGACATTATCCGTTTTCGATTTCACATCGTACACAATTGCATAAACCCTTTACAACCCAACGGTTCCCTGTGCATCATTACCGGCATCTCCACGTATAATTTTTATTTCTTAACATAAAATATAACGTCGGAGGGATAAAGGAACTTTATTTTCAACTTATGTTCAAGGGGAAGAGAACACGTATTCAAGAAATTTATTTTAGTAATATCTTATTTTTACGACTATTTTTGTTTCTTTCTAGATTTTTCTGCTAATTTTATCTTATTTGACAATATTAATTTTGTTCTGTTTTGTTTTTACAAATTAATAACACTATTTTAAGAGAAAAAAAAGCTAATTTGACAGTTTATGTTGAACATTATTTCTTCAAAAAAGTTTGAACAATTTCGTAATATCTATCAGCCCAATCATGAATAAAAAATCCGCGGGAGTTTTTACCCTTTTCCCATTTGAATAGGGAAAATGGGAAAAAACTCCGACTGATTTTTTATTCATGTTTGGGCTGTATATGTATGTATGTGCAAATGTATGTACATATCTGCTGTTCACACGTCAACATAATGGTGCTAAAAATGATTTTACAGTTGAGCACATAATTATTTCCAAGTTTATTGCGCGTGGATACCCCAGTTAGTTATCGATTCGAAATTAAATTAAAATTTTTTTTTTTTTTATTTTCAGTTTATGATTTATTTTTTTATGTGGAATTTTATTCCTCACAAATTAATAGAAATAAAAATTATTAACACATTTTTTTATTATAAATTAAAACCTACATGCCTTTTTAAAAACACGAAAAAATTAAAACTCAAATGCAGTTAAAAAACATTGGCATTCAAAAATAAAACTCCTTTAAAAAAATAACGGAAAAGTAGATACAAAATCATAGGAGTTATTTGGGGAATACAAGTGGAAATCTCATAAAAAATAATCTTTTTTTAAAAAATACAGCTATTGTAAATACCAGAGTTTAAACTAAAAAAGCATAAAATTTGAGTTAACATTTTGAGTAGAACAATGTTTTTTTTAAATAAGAAATTTAAAAAATAAAACTACAACTATGCAACATAAAAATATATTAAAATAAAAATGCAAACAATTACAAATGCATAATTAAAAAAAGAATTTTTGTTTGAAGAAACAGAAAAATAAAAGAAATCTTTAGTAGAACAATTTAGTCTTAGTAAGTTGTTTTTGTTTTTGTATAAATAAAAAATGAGTACTTTTTTATTTATTTATTTTACAAGTACATTTTTCGATGTATAAAAATATATGTATATATTTATAAAGTTATAAAGAATAGTTAAAGATCGATTATTGGTTAAGTTAAGTAATTAACGAAAATCGTTCATAATAGATCCATTTATAGTAGGTATAGTAGTAAGTAGTAGTTAAAAGTAAAATTTTATATTTTATAATGACTTAAATGTCTATGAAGTGGCATTGTGTTTTTGTTTTTCTTTTCTATATACATGATATTTATTAGAGTAAAGTTAGGAATAAGTTATTATGCAGAACCCATTAAAGCTTCATTACTGAGCATTTCTCGCGTCACCAGAGCACCTGGATTAACTCTTGTTCTCGATCTCGAACGACTTAGTTGCGCACGTCTCTCAGCACCGGCCGGTCGTTGTCTTCGCTGTTGGCGATTGTTGCGGTTACCGAAGGCGGAACCTGTCTGTAATGCTTCTAGCAAACTGTCCATAACACCTTCTTGCGTTTGGGCCGCATCCATATCGACTAAGGCCAGCTTACGTTGTTGTCTCTCCAGTTGTTCGCGCAACGATTGTTCTCTGGCCTCTTGCATGCGTCGTTTCTTCTCTTCCTCCTCGCGTTGACGTATAATCTCTTGGTGGGCCTGAACAAAGGCATCTTTGAAGGTTTTAATATCAGCAAAGAATTCTTCCATTGTATATTTGCTGGGATCAAAGGCGAAATATTCACCCAGATCTTTGTACAGTTTTTCCATTTGTACTTGCATTTTGCCTAGATTATAAAGGAAAAGGATTAAAAAGATTTGAGAAATATATAGCTAAAATTTAGCTTTCAACTTTTAAAAATAACAAATTATTGTAAAACAAGTAAGATAGCATATTCGGCTATGCCGAATCTTATATACCTTCAGCAAAGTTAATTTAAAATTAATATAAACTATTTTTGGTTAAAAAACTATTTTTTTGGTAAAAAATTAATTTAAAAAATTGTGTTAATAAAAAATGGAAACAAAAAATTGGGATAAAAACAATTTGGTGTGAAAAAATTGTTCAAGAAAAAAATTTTAGTGAAAAAATCTGAAATCTATGGGCCGATTTTCGTGATTTTAAATAGTAATCCTAAGTTGGACTACAGCGGATATATTTATGTATCATTCAGACGGACATGGCTATATAGACTCTGGTATTAACAATCCAAAATATATATATTTTATGGGATCGCAAATGAAAAATATAGAAATTACAAACGGAATGACATACTTATTTGTATGTACCAGGGTGGAAAACTCGTGGTGAGGGGTATTATAAAAGATAAAAAAACTCTTACCCAGCACATCCACTTGCTGCCTACAGTCTACGGCAAATTTACCCATCACTTCACTAAACTTATCATCTTCACATTGTGGCACTTTATTGTTTTGCAAATCGGTTTCTAAATTTTTAACAGCAGAAGTCATTTGTCTCATTGACTTTTGTATGGCATCTAAATTGACACGTGACGCCTTGTCGACATGTGTCATATCGTTGTAGAATGTTAAAGCATCCGGGAAATTCTTCTCCACCACATCGACCAGATAGTGCAGCAGCGTTTGTTTGTTATCGGCATCTTTTGTGTTGGTCAATTTGGTCAGATAGGAGATTTCAAAACCAAACGCCGGATCATTTTTCATACCAGAATTCATGTAATTACCCATGAGTAATATAAGTTCTAGGATTTTTGAGAACTTCTTGCTATTGCGCACCTCTTCACAGGCAGCAGTGCCAGCCACAACGTCGGGCTTTATATCTTGCATCAAGTCGGCGAAGGTAAGCTTGAAATTGAGATTATGTAGACGGGGCGAGAGGCGTTTTATTTCACCTAAAAAAGAACAAATTAGTTATTAAATGAAATAAAAAAGAAATTATTTATACAAACCAATAGTAGCTGCAAACTGTTCAATGGGCGGCAGAGGTTCTCCTTTAGCTTTAATTTCCTGTAGACGTTTCAATTGCTCTGGCGGTGGTAAGTATTGTATAAGATTTTGCAATATATTGGAAGACAAAATGTCGGTATCACAGCGTAAAAGACATATTTTGATTTGTTCATATGACAAGTGTTTGAGTGAACCACCCAAGAGTATAGAAAGATTTTGAGCCGCCTTGCCATCGAGAACTCTTAAGTCAATATTTTTCTTTGTCAATGTTGTCGGCTTATCCACGGAATCTTTGGGATCTTTTTTTACCGGCTTCGAAGAGAACTTGAGCGAAAGTTCTGTCAGCATATCATCTGTGGCCAATTTATCTTCTTGACATTTAACCCAAAAGGATTTTTCTGACATTTTTTGAGGTATAATGGCTTTCCAGTTAGCACGTTTCATAGGATTCTTAGCTTCCCATTTTTTCTTGGGTTTCAAGCCATGCGGGAGTACGGGAGCCATAGGAATAAGCATGGGTGGCGGTGGTGGACCTCCCATGCCGGGCATGCCTGGCATAGGTGGAGGTGGTGGCCCTGGTGGTCCACCCATACCAGGCATGGGTGGAGGTGGTGGTGGTCTTGGACCACCCATACCGGGCATTGGAGGAGGAGGAGGTGGAGGCGGACCACCGGCACCTCTGGGCATACCCGGCATTGGTGGCGGCGGAGGAGGTGGTGGTCCACCACCCCCACCACCAGGTAATGGTATATTTACCTTTGGCAATTTATTTGGCGATTGAGCCACAACTCCAGTCGCCTCCATCAATTTAACTTTTTCCTCTAAATGAGCCGCCTTTGCCTCCGCTTCCTGTTTGGCAATTTCCAATTCTTCTATTTTCTTTTCATACTCCTCGGAACGCTTGGTCTCTTTGGCTTTCGTCTTCTCCACAATGTCGTCCAAAAGCAGCGAAGAATCAATATGAAAGTCGCGATTTTCAAAATTGGGATCACCAAGTTTGTGAAAAACAATTTGTGACACACACTCTTCAATTAGCTGGTAGTAGGCTGGCCGATAATAGAAATCATCACGTATATAGAGTAAATGTTGTAATATCGATAGGAAATAAGGTTCAGATGGCGTATCGGTGACAATATTCTTTATGACATCAAAACAGTCGGTAACATCATCCATATTATAGGTGACATTATCGAAACGTTGGGTAAACTCTTCAAAATCATCTTCACGAATTTCATTGAAGATTTTAAAATGCTGCTTCAAAGCATCATTATTACTTTTCTCCACGATTTCTTTAAATCTATCAAACTTGGCATACAAGCCCATACGCATAATTTCACATCGCAAATGCAGACGAAAGTTCAAGTCACTGTGTGTGTTTGTTAAAGTATTAATAAAAATTAAACTATGACATGCCAGCTCTCTACGTGGATCGAATTTATCGTCCAAAAACAAAGCATCCACTATGGGCCGGAAACGTTCACTAGACTTGTACGACGTTGAGGCGGCTGTTGTTATCGCTCTTAATACTTTGTCATAACCATTACGATCGTGTACCAAACAGAATGAAGCCAACAACTTGACCGCTTCACACATGGTGCTAGGCTTGCGCGGATCCAACGATTGTGCCAAAAGTAATACTACAGTATGTTGATCGGGTGTAAGTACTAGGTTTAGACCCCATGTATTATTCATAATCGCCTTCAAACATTTTATGCATTCCAGCTCGATACGTTGCTCTTGCTTACAGCGTCTAAGTAATTTGATAATTTCATCGATGCCATCTTCGCCGAATTCCTTAATCCACGACAGCGGATTATTTGTGAGCGCCACGCGTAAACTTTCGATACAGGCATAAATTTTATTTTCACTATGTTCTCCATTGCGCAGGTACTCTATGTAATCTAAGGGTTTTTCAAATTTTGAATTTGCTCGATGTTCTAGGGAATTTTTGCCTAAAAAGATGAACATTTTTTGGAATTTTTTAGAATATTATGGTATTTTTTAGTGTGTAGTTATTAGAAATATAATTTCTAAATATGACTTTAGTTAGTTTAGAAATTAATCAATTGGAATTTAAATATATAGGTGTGATATTTTTATTATATTATGATCTAAATCTTTATTTATTTTGCTGTTAAGATTATGTTTATAACAAACAACAAATTGACTATTTAACAAATCGCGGTAGTTGTTGGTTAAACCAAATTCAATAATATTCAATACAAAAGTTATAAAATTCTTTAGTGAAAAAATAATGTAAATTGGAGGTTGCATTAGGTTAGGTTACGAAGGGTTGTGTGCACATGTGCAATTTGAGGATAGAATAGAAGTATAAAAGAATAAACATAAAGGTTTAGTGCTGTTGTCTCTTACTCGGCAATGAGCCGTAATTGTCTAACCCTAAGATCAGCTTGGTAATGTATCCAGCTTGACGCCCTACAGTCCGGTCTTTTGCTCCAGGATCAGTAGGTCGCACTCGAATAACTTTCGGATATCTCTCTATAAAAATGTCAGATCGGCGATATCGCCTCATCTGAACTCAATAAAGAGCCCTGACCTGTGGGTTCATACCAAATCTCATTGCACTGTCTAACTAGTTTGGATCCAACTTAATGGCTGTCTAATGCCATGGGAAGTCTATATGACGATAAATCTTCATAATGAAGACCACGGCTCCTGTTTCCTCTTTCCATTTTGAACCATCTGTGAATACCGCACATCGCTGAAACACTCGGTCGAATTCAAGCCAACGTTCTCTATCAGTGAACGAAATCATGGAAGCCCTACTAAAATCGATTGCCGACACAATGCAGTCCATTATCCCACGAATATCGTATCTGAAGCGTTCGATTGTATAAAAAATTCTAGTGTGACCTTCTCGCACTTGTTTAACTAAAGCATACACTAAGTAAATGAACAAAAACATTTTTCTTTTAAAATTCAATATTTCATATTCGTGGGTGATTTTCTGAAGTGGGCCTTATATGGGAGCTACGACCAATTATGGACTGATCACCATGAAAACAGGTCGTGTGAATTATGTCTATATGAATGTTATGAATGTTGAATTTTATGTGTATACCAACATTTTTAGGAGATTTATACACGTTAAAGTGATTTTCGGAAGCGGGTTTATATGGGTGCTATGACTAATTATGGACCGATCATAATAAAATTTGGTGACGAGAATTCCGTATATATAAAACTTATTAGGAGCAAAACTTTGTGTACTTTGCGCACAAGGTTTAATGATGTCCGTCCGTCTGTCTGTCCATGTAAACCTTGTGCGCAAAGTACACAATTTTGGGCAGGTTAAAAATATGATAATTAATAATGAAATATTATGATTCTGTGCGCTTTAATTCGTGAACGAGTTAAACTTTAATATCGTCATGATGAATATCTTTATACAAAATGCTGCCCAAAGTGCCACTGATTATTCCTGGCTCAACACTTGCTTTGTTTGTATCACTACTTCCGAACGTATTGTTTTGGGCTATTTGTCAGCTACAGTACCGTGAGCCTTAAATTCAGCGATTAAATTACGTGCAGCGGTCTCTGAAGGAGGCTGAGATTTTAAAATGTGAAAGAAAAGTGTAAAATTTTACCCAATTTTTTTTTTTTTTTTTGTATAATAAATATTTTATTTATTTTTCTTCAATTTATATAACCAAGCCTTAGGGGCCATTAATGGCTAATAAAAGCTACTAAATAAAATAATTAAATTTTATAGATTTTTGGTAATTATTCGAACCTTTTTTTATATATATAATTTGAAAGTAAATTTTTAATTAGGCTTAAGTTCATTTTTATTATAATTTATTTGTAATAATTCAAAGAATATCACTGAATACTAAAATTTTAGACAATTGGCAAATTGGAATGCATTTTCTACCCTGCCAAGGGCGTCATCAACAATCTTCATTGTCAGGGTCTATTTGTAAATATCATCTATTTAACTTACTATTATTAGGAAATAGAATATGGGAAGCGTAATTCATATTTATATTATTTGTAAATTAGACGAAATTCCAAATATTTTTATTATATATGTGTATTCTTATTATTACAAATTTATCATTTTATTAGTGTTGCTGTAGTCAACCTTTGGTTAACAATTTTAGCTATGAATGTTTTTGTGTTAAAATATTTGGAATTTCGTCTAATTTACAAATAATATAAATATGAATTACGCTTCCCATATTCTATTTCCTAATAATAGTAAGTTAAATAGATGATATTTACAAATAGACCTTGACAATGAAGATTGTTGATGACGCCCTTGGCAGGGTAGAAAATGCATTCCAATTTGCCAATTGTCTAAAATTTTAGTATTCAGTGATATTCTTTGAATTATTACAAATAAATTATAATAAAAATGAACTTAAGCCTAATTAAAAATTTACTTTCATATTATATATAAAATAATTAAATATATTAACTTTTAACAAAAATAGTATAAATAAAAATAGTTAAAAACAAGTAATTACAAAATTATTAACATTTTTTTTCTTTTATGCAAACATAAAAATAAATATAAATGTATATATAATTTAATAAAAAAAATAAAAAATATAGTTATCAGACCCTTTTTTTAAATCATTATATAATAATAAAACAAAAAAATTATAATGCATGAAAGTGCATATCTTTCAAATTTTGAGGAATAGTTAAAGAGAAGGAGAAAAAATTATAAATCATGTGTAATTACATAATTCATTAGTTTTCTTCGAAAGGTATAAGGCGAAGATGAGAAACATCTTAGATCCCTAGGTAGTGTATTCCATATTCTTGATAATCTTATCTGGAATGATCTTTCAAATATTGCGGAATGAAAAAGTGGATATAAAAATTGAGGGTTCCTATCAGAGTTTATCAAATGAAAGTTGTCTACTATATAATCAGGGAAACCGTTTACAAAAATCTTGTAAAAAAATATTAATAACCTTATAGCTACATAATTATGAAATGAACATCGAAGGAATCTGTCCATAAAGGGAGTTACATGGTGACGTATTCCCAAATGAAAGACAAATCTCACGATTCTATTGAAAATTATTTTAAATGTAGCAAATTCACGACCCGTAGTACCAGAAAATACTTCTATACAATACAAAATATGTGGCATCAATAAAGCATTAGCGACACGCATTCTAATAGAAAATGGAAGATATATATCAAGTGAATATAACCTTCTCAATAAAAATGATATTCTGGAAGAAATGCTGTTAATATGAGCTTTAAAATTTAAGTGATCATCAATCAAGACACCGAGACATTTCATCCTATTTACAAATTCAATACATGTGCCATCAAGTGTAATATCCATATCATCAGTTCGGAAACCAAATCCCATTAATTTAGTCTTTCTTGAATTAAGTTTAAATCCATTTTCAGAAGACCAAGTTAAAACTCTACTAATAATGTAATTAACTCCTTCCTTTAATTTAGGTTATTCACGAGTGTTGGGAGCCATGTTAAAAATTTACCAAGTGTGAATGACAGTTCAATTGTTGACATTTCATAATTTGGCAGCTAATTTATTTCATAACCTCAAATTTGCATCTTTTTTTATTTTCGAACAATTTTCTCTTCCAAAATTTGACATCGTGGAGCAGTGGACTTTTCATAAATTACCAAAAGTCGACTATTCTAAAATTTAAAAAAGTCAAAAGTTCATTAACTTTTTAAAAATCGAAACTTAAAAAATCTTAGAACTTAAGAGCTCCTCCATAAATTTATAATATTAATGAGCGGCAAATTTTTAAAAAGCTAATAATATTGTAGGGTATACAAATGCTGTTAACGGCAAACCTTTTTTTAATAAACTAACCCTCAAACTGGGAGCAAGTCATTTTTATATTTTTTTGTTTATAAAAATGAATCATAATTGTATAATTTCTTTATTAGGCAATAAAATAAACTGTATATTCTCCAACAAGTATACAAATAATATTGTTCATTTATTTCTATAAAAATTTTACTAATTTAAAAATGCATTTTAGTATGCATACTTTTGTTTAATATTATAATTTCTATTTTCGATTTTTTAGTCATATTCCTCAGTAATTTCCGTAATATTTTATATTAATGTGATACAAATTATTTCAAACAAAAAAATTTTTGTCTATTTACCTGTTTCTCCTCTAATAAATAAAAAATACTACCTCTACCGACAATACGTTACCAGAATATGTAAATATTATTTATTGTCTTTTAATGCATACTACACTTTCGTACGTTTAAAAGTTATATAAAAATTTGACATTTCAGTGTCAACAAATAAAAACGCAAAAAATATTAATATTGCTGTTCTTGTTGTTATTGTATTCAGCACTTTGTTTAATTTGTTTCTTTATATGTATAAAATACTTTTAAAAAAAATATATACTTTTATATATAAACAATTTGTTTTGTGTTCAAAAATCATATGAAATAATAAGCACCAGGAGAAAATGGGAAGACATTAATCACAATATCAAATAAATCTATTTTAAAATTATTGATATAAATTATAAACTACCTACACATGCTGTATTTACCCTGAATGACTACATGTCAAAAATGTACAAGTTTTACGGTACATTTGCAAAGAAAGTATAAGATTTGAACAACTCATTTGTAACTGGGCGTTATTTTGTTAATTTAATAGATAAATATTGAAGTATGGCTAAAATAAATCAAAATAATTATTAACAAGTAAATACATTTTTGTATTTTTTTTTTACAAAAAAAGTTGTAGAATACAACAACTTGTGAACATCGATTTACTATAAAATGAAAATGTTGAAATAAATAAATAGAAAAAATATGAAAAGATACAAAAAGATTTTGTTCATTAACAAATTATATTTAAAATATGCAATATAAATCGCAAAATATTAAAAAAGCGCAATATGAAACAACAAATCGATTTCTCAGGCTTCAATGAAATTCTCACAAATAATTAAAATTTACTTTAAAATTATTTTAATATCTATCAGCGAAGAACTATTGACTACAAATCGATACCAATTTATTACATTTTTAAATATACAAAGGATCATCTTTGATCTGATGATTCCATATCTAACAAAATTTGTACCTATGTCAGTAATAAATTAATTAAAAATTTCCCGTAGTGTATCTGCAAAATTCGAACTAAACCAATTTAATATTGCCACTTGTATTTTGTCATGCTGTCATTTTCAATTCCATATATAATAAACCAAAAAATAATAAAATTGAATTAAAAATAAAAATGCATTCATTTTAAATTTAGTTAGTATAAAAATATTAAAAATAAATTTAGTATATTAAATTATTAAGCAGCAACATTTTAAACAAACATCTAAAAAAAGTATATTTTTGAAGTCATCGCAAAATTTATATTATTTCTCTTTTATTTACACGTTTGTGATTGGTGTTGGTTTATTTTGGGAGAATTTCTTTATATTTTTATTTTTATTGTTTCAAGTGTAACGTATATTTTTTGTATTTTTTTTAAACGATAAAAGTCAAGGTCATTTTATTGTAAAGCAGCTGTTGTTGTTTTTTATCTACTTTAACAACATGTACGTATGATTTTCAATGTAGATTTTAAACAATTTTATGTGAATTTTGTTTAAATGAGGTTAAACAATCATTTATTGATAAGAAAGTTTATGTATAAAATGTAATTTTTGGTTTTATAAGCCCAGGAGTATTTACTTAACATTTGTTTATGTTTTAAATTGCTTGTGTTTAGAACTATTAATACTGATATTAATTTAAACTTTAGGTACTTGCCAAGTTCAGTGTTTCCTACATACACACATATTTAAAATACGGTTTTTTTTTATAGAAATGTATTAATATATTTTGTATATAAAACCACTTTCATTATCTGAATTTGTGCCAAAAACTTCCGATTATTTTTAAATTTGTTCATATTAATAGAAATCGAATAGACAAATCAGTTTTATTGACTTCTTGTTACGCTACATATACAAATTAACTGTATTATTTGTTCGTCTTTTTATAAAAAGCAAACGTCAACTTATTTGAAGTTATTTTTCCAATATTTAATTAAATCCAGAATTTATCACATGCAATTTATAATATAAAATTTGTTTCTAGGTTCTCAAATATCTGTTATCGACAATTCAAAAATTATTGTATTAATTTTCACGTCAGTGTTTTTTAAATTTGTTCACAATAATTCAAATTATGTATATCAAAATAATTAATACAATATTTTAAATAATTAAATACATTTTTTGAATATAAATTTTGACTCAAATGAAACTGCAAAAAATTTAATTTTTTGTGATTTTTTTTATATAATTCGAATTAAATCATAAGTTACCATAAATTATTTAAATAATTATTCGAGCTAATTTTGTTCTTTAAAATAAATTATAAAATTTTTTGAAAATTAATTTTTCATCAAATGAAACTCTGCTAGATTACACGATTTCAAGTTGAAATTTAGAAAAATCCAAATTAATATCGAGAAAAAACAAATTGTAATTAATACAATTAAGAAAGTATGGTCGGCCATATAATACCCTAAACTGAGTAAATGAGAAAAAAAGTTTCTCATTTAAAATTTCCATATGGGAACTATGACCAATTATCGTCAAAAAATTAGGTCGTGTAATTTACTTAACTTATTTCTGTTCAATTCTATGCTTATACCAACATTTTTTAGAGATTTTTGCTCGTTAAAGAGATTTTCGGAAGTGGGACTTATATGGCAGCTATGATGACCAATTATGGACCGATCGTCACCGATAAAAATTAAGTTTAGTTCAATAAATTTTAAAGAATGAAATGAAAATATTTAATTAATTGTAATTCTATATTTTTAAATAATAATACATATGAGGATTTTATGCCAAGTGAACCAACTTTGAAACCGATGTCTTCCAATTGGGATGCAATTTGCACCAAGGTTAGTCCTATTGGATAGTAGTTTAGAAACAATTTTTCAACCAGATCGGTGAAGAGATTGTCTGAGGGGGTCTAAATTAGACATTTTGGCAAAACAGGTATTTTTTTCTCATTCATGTAACTTATTACTTATTGTTCTTAGTAAAATTTGTCCCAAAAAGTTTAGATCTCTTTTTCTTCAATCTTTCGAAAAAATAAAAAGAAAATCGACTTTTTTTGCAAAATCAAAAAAATTAAAGCATTGGTTTTGTCTTTTCTTTGAAAAGCTTTTTGGTCGCTTAGTGGGATACGAGTTTGATACCAAAGTTTTCAATTGAGAAAAAAAAATTAATCTGGAATCACTAGTTCCGGGTCATTATCATGTTGAAATATTCATTGGTGAGGCATACAGTATTTGATAATAAAACATTTTTTCTTTGGTGCAAAAGTAAAAATATCAATATGTAAAATATCAATATATTCAGACAAGGAATATAAGTTTTGTACATAGTTATCACTTAATGATGTATAAAACTAAAACCAGTTTCAAAAATGCTCCGAAAATTTATTGACAATTTTCTAAAACCTTAACAGACATTGTCTCATTTTTGCAACACAGTGTTTGTATGTACATTAGGAAGTAAATTTGTTTTTTTAATTACAAAATTTAAATTCAAATTCAACAACATGAATGGCAGTATAGTTAATTTATTATTTTAGTTTATAACTTCTATCAGCAACTTGTACGCGTATACACATATAAATTATAATCTTCAAGTGCAAAAAGCCAACTTGTATGAATCATACATTTATTTTCAATTATTGCATACAATTCAAGAGCTACAATTGAAAATACAAACTAAAAGGTACCAGTATAAATATTAATAATAAATAACAAAAAAAGACAACACAAAAGAAGAAAATAAAATTAGCACTGACATGGAAAACAAAACAACAAAAAAATGTAATCTTATCTAAGGAATGCCAAACAAACGAAAATAATGTTGTATCAATACTTTAGGGTTATAATTTGCCCACTTACCTTTTAAGTGCATAAAAATCATTTTTTGTCTTTCGGTTATAGATTTGGAGAGCAGAGGACCACGTTTATCTTTTGGTATATTCATGTCCTCTAGAATTTCCATAAACTTAATATCCACCTCAGAGTCACTGAGGCCTCGTATGGTTTTTTCCAATTCCTGCAAATCGAAAGCAGCATCACCTTCCGCCGACGTTGGCCGGCCGGATAAAGTGCCGGTACTGTAGTTGCCACCTTTGGTCTTGGGGCGACCAAACCAATTTTCCAGTAGGCCACCCGATTTTGTTTTTTCATGTTTAGACATTCTAAAAGCAAAGATATGCATGATTTTAATAAGATTTTTAAATAACTTTTAATTTAAATATAATTTTATTGAGCTACGAGTATTGGATTTGTAAAAGTAATAAAAAGGGAAATGGCTGAAAAATTCTCAAAAAAAAAAACACAGCTGATATGTCTAGTCGCTTTGGGTAGTGCAGTTAAGGTAGGGTAGGGTGGCGTAGTGTAGGAGGAGTTTTGCTTATATTTCAGTGCTAGGACGTATAGTTAAAGTACACACCATCACAGTATGTTTTGAATTTTGTTGTTTTTATTTTGTATATTTTTACCGCTATTTTATTTACGTTTACGTTGGTTTTTTTTTTTTAATTTTGTTTTGGTTTACTAGTCATCTGGTACTGAACGTATGAATGAATGAACATGTAAGAAAAGAGAGAATCAATTTGTTTATCTGGTTGTTGTGTTTGTTAACAGTGGTCAGAATAAATAAAATAAAAAACAAACTATCATTTGATAGCTTTTTTTAAATATACCTAGTTGAATTTGTTTTAAAATTATTAGGTCTTTCTTTTCATATGCAGCGCCGAATTGTATCTTACATAGCATCAGCTGTTTGTGTTTTGTTCACAAAATCCCGGCTTTTGAAATGGCCCCAGAGAAAGGTAAATCGAAAAAATTACGCTACCGTGACTATTCTCATGCAAAATTAATTACGCAAATGGTGTGCCACCACTGATAGGGAGTCTTGAAACAAATTCTATACGTTATATTAAAGAATTAAAAGTGTACAATTCAATTTCAGTTTCAATTCGAGTGAATTTAATCCTTCTTATTAATTTTTTTACGTTTTGTTAAACAAATACTTTTGGATCATTTAATTGTTTATTAGAAAAAATTTTGAATTCCCAAATTATGTTAAAATAATATAAAATAAATGTAATACGTTTTTGGACTTGAATGCTTTTTGTTTTGCAAATAAAAAAATAAAAAAAATTGGACAAAAATCTAAAAATCAAAAATCTGATGGCAACCAAATCAGGAATATATCAATTATGTATTTATGTTATATGGGGCTTCGAAAAGTTGATTTCAACAGCCATACGTACATGAGTATATCAACTTCGCCATTTAAAACAAATAAATCTACGGTTTCGAAAAATATTATTTTTATATTTCTAATTTATGAATTTAAGAAGTCTTTTGTAAACATTCTTTGATGTAAATTTCGGTATTTGTTACAAAATGTTTGGCTTCTTTTGCCGCAACTGCGTATTGCTGTTCTGCTTTTGGGTCCTAAACATTTCTACAACATTCCCTCGAGCATCAGCAACATAAAAATATTGAGCAGGAACATATTTTCCAGAACATACGTTTTACTCCAATTTCCGTGCTCTGCCCTTGGCTTCTAAATTTTTAGCAGAGTTTCTGTCAGAAACTATTTGGGCATTGTATGTTTTTAAACCTGCATTGGCTTTAACTTTTTGTACAAAAAGTCCGAGTACTGACCTAACCGGACTGCTTTCCTACCGGATGTGTTGGGAGCTTATTTGAAAATGCTTTCTATTTATTGAACCAGGTTTTCTATCAACGGACAAGTTCTCCCGATACTGTTTAATAACATTGGAATCAGGTTGTTGAAAATATTTAATAATTTTAGTATGTACGCACTTTTTTCTCGTCACTCATTTTAATCAGATTAACAACAATGCATGAGTAAGCATTTTATTCATTGTTAGCATCTCAGCCATATTTTTGTTTAACTTTTGATATTACTTTTGGCCTTTTCAAAACATACTAGAACATGTTTAAAGATCAACATCTTGCATAATCTATAAAACTTAAATCTAGACCACTGTGCAATACCAGTTTTAAACTATAGATGTTTGTTTCCATATTTAATTGACTACGATGGCATGCGCATTCTTGCACATAATCATAATGAAAATATGTGCATACGTATAAAAACAAAGTTTTATAATATTAGCACCAGATATATGTATGTACTACATTCATGCCAGAAATAAATTTGTATTACAAAAGTATTAAATACAAGTATACGCTACACTCAACTTTATTTATTACTTTTCTTATTCAAAATGTGCACTGAAGCAAATACAAACAAAAAACAACTACACACCAAAAAAAAAACATTATCTTTCAACGGTTTAACGTACTATTTTGAAATTGATTATTTGAAAACAACAAAAAAAATACAAACAGTAAAATATTGTTGATGTTTGAAATTAAGAGAACAATTTAAAAAGTCATTATAGAGCAAATTGAATTATGAGAGAGTAGTCCAAAGTTAATGCATTTTTGGTTGTTTTTTTTTATTTTGTTTGAATGCTTAAATAAAATGTATTTGAAAATAAGAATCTCCAAATACTTGTAGTATAAACAAAATCATTAGGAATATTTTTTACACTTAATACCAATACATTTTGTAATGACATCATAGCCATTAAAATAACAAAAAAAAAATATAATCTAAACAGTGAAATAATATTAAAAAAAAAATAAAAAACAAATAAATAAAATAACACAACTGCATTAGTTCATTTATTATAAAATAAGCAGATGATCGATCGATCATTATTTTGTAATAAACAATAGCGGTATAAAGGTGTGAAAGGGAACCCTGCTTATTTTGTATATGAATAATTTTTCTTAGAATCAAATTAGATAGAAAAATTATAACGATTCTTAATGCTGTGTTGGTATTTATGTTGATTTACACTCATATTTGTTTTTTATTTATTTATTTATTTATTGAAATTCGTAGTAATATAAAAAGTCCCTTTGGACCAAAATAACTTATATTACATAGTTAAATTACCTGAATAAATATACATTAAAAAATAAAATAAAATATATATATTCAAATAAAATCTTATTCAATTTCACTTAAACTTAAAAATACTGATCACATTGGCTCCCCAGCCACGAAATAAAATATATTTTTATAAAAGTGATTATCCCATAAATAGCAGCAAGATGAACTTAAATTTAACACTAATCAAATAAAGCAATTATATAAAAAAAAGAAAAGAGAAGTAGTTGAAAATGTGTATGCCTATATTCAAAATCCACCAAAATGTCTCAGCAGTTTCAGACGAAAAACATTATTCGTGTGAGAAAATATGCGAAGTTCAAAAGGCAAATGATTCCAACAACGAGCTACTTTCACTACGAAAGATTTCTCAAATAATGTACTCCGTATTCTAGGTATTACAACCTGAGGATTTCTTGTAGAACGAGAAAAAGAAAATTCAGAGCATAGTTGAGACGGCAATCCACTTTTAATCACCCTATAGAACATCAATAAATTCCGAAGTGTTATGAAGTCTCTAAAAGAACAACCTAAAAATGTTCTTACATATCCAGAAATATGCATACGTCTTCTTGTTTTATTAAAAAATTATATTTAAAACTTGTTTTTGGATTAATGATGATCTAAGATTTGAAATAAGCTAAATTGATACAGATTTGATTTCAAATGCTTGACTATTTTTAAACCTGAAATTAAAACAGTTGAAGGCTATTTGCTATTATATCGGTATGAAATATGAATTATTATTTATTTTTTGAAAATAATGGATTTTGAATTAGAACGAAGACAAATTATTTTACCATTGTACTTTTTTAACTGTATAAAGTATTAAAACCAAACAGAGCACCTCAAAATATTGCGCCAAATATTAAACTTCTTAATAATGTCCTAACTACAATGGAAACCCAAATTTATTAGCAAACTGCCAGACATACTCTCAACTTGATATCATCTTCACCAAATTATACTTTAAGATAAAAGATTCAAAACAAAAATTGTAGGTAATTAATTCATGGTAAAAAAAAATTATGAAAAAAGTTTTGGTGAAAAAATTGTTTGGTGTATATCAAATAAATGGTAATTAAAAATTTGGACAAATTTAAATTTTAATTAACAATCTATCTATGACCAAAAAATCATTTTTCAAATCAAATTAAATTGATTTTGTTCTTAAAAATTCTGCTGTAATTGGACGTATCAAATTTTGGGTATCAGTATTATTTATATGGAGAATACCGGTTACAGTTTTCCTATAAATAACAAATAATTTGTTTACTCCATGGTATTAAACAGAATTGTAACATATTTCTCATTCATTAATATTTTATTTTGATATTCTATTGGACTTTAACCGTAATATGCTAAATATAAATATGCCTACAATAGTTTTTAAATATAAAAGTTGTTTTATTACAGTATTGGTTAGCTAATTAGCATTTAAAAACAAATTTATCATTAACAAGTATAATACGATTTAAAATTTTTAGTTTAGCAGAGAAAAATATGAATAATATTTTATTGAAAATTTTCTAAATGACATAGAACAAATTACAAAGTTAAGTATGATTTCGTTTTATACATTTTCAACAAGTTAAAATGAAACAAGTTATAAATCTAACACCCCCACTCGAAATCTACTTTAAAACAATCCCAAAAGTTTACAAAAATGTAAATGCTTTTCCTTAGAAACGGGTTTAGTCAAAAAATCAGCTAGTTGATCATTTGTAGATATTCCAATAAACGAAACTTGATTTGATTGGCGTTTTTCTCTTATGTAATGATGCCTTATATCAATATGCTTCGTTCTTGGATGATATACTTCATTCGAGGCTAAGTGTATGGCACTTTGGTTGTCACAACATATGTTAGTAGGAATTTGATCGTTAAATTCAAAATTAAGTTCCTTTTCCAGCATTCTTAGCCACATGATTTCTTGCACTGCTGCCGATAACGCCATATATTCGGCCTCTGTTGTAGATAATGCAATGGTTGGTTGTCGTTTGCTATTCCAGGATATTGCTGCATTTTGTAATAAATTAACGTAACCAGTAACTGATCTTCGATCTTCCAAATCATTACCCCAATCAGAATCTGTATACGAAATAAGATTATTATTACCATTAGTATAAAAATGTAACTTGTAATGAGTAGTTGCTTTCAAATATCGAAGAATACGTTTCACAGCTGTCCAATGAATTCGGGAAGGAGCTTTATTAAATTTACTTAAAAAATTGACAGCTTGACTTATATCAGGACGTGTGCATTGAGCAGCAAATAATAAACTACCAATAGCTTGTTGATACGGAACATTTTTCATTGTATCATCTTCACATTCGGATTTTGAAAATTTTTGATTAAGGTCCATTGGTGTAGATATTGGATTACAATTTTCCATTTCATATCTTTTCAACATGTTTAGAATATATTCTTCTTGATCCAGAGTTATATGATCATCAGTTTTAATTATTCGCATTCCTAAACATCGTTTTGCTTCACCTAAAAATTTCATTTTGAAATTTTCCATTAATTTTGTTTTAAATAATTGACTAAAATCCATATCATTAGTAAATAGGAGCATATCATCTACATAAAGCGCCATAAAAGTAATTTTGTTACCTTCAATTCTATAATAAATGCAAGGATCAAGTTTAGAACGTTTCATACCATATTTTTGTAAAGCATCATTCAATTTATTATTCCAAACATGACTTGCTTGTTTCAATCCATAAAGTGCTTTCTGCAACTTTAAAACATGTCCATTGGGAACTTTCACAACTGATGGCGCTTCAACATAAACATTTTCCACCAAATCACCTTGTAGAAAAGCAGTAACTGCATCCATTTGTTCAATTTTCAAATTGTATCTTGCAGCTAAAGCCATTAAATAACGTATTGATGTATATCGGACAACTGGTGAAAAAGTTTCTTCGTAGTCAATTCCTTTTCGTTGTGTGAAACCTTTGACTACAAGCCTGGCTTTATAACGAATTGAATCATCCTGTTCCTTCTTCTTCTTGAAAACCCATTTTGTCTTAATTAGATTACATTTATCGGGTTTTGGAACTACTATCCATGTTTTATTTTCTTCTATGGACGATAATTCGCTATTAATAGCTTCTTGCCACTTTTGGTTTTCTCTTGATGAAAGAGCTTCTTCAATGCTATTTGGTTCTTCTTTGGAAAGTTCAGCACAATAACTTAACCAATTCCAAGTTCTTTTTTCTTTATTGGCTAGTCTTTCACTTCTTCTAGGATTGGATTCCCCCACTGCACCTTCATTACAGCTTTCAGTTTCTACAATTTGACAATCAGTAGTTTCACTTGAGTCTAAAGTTTCTTCAATATTATTGGAATCGTTAGTTGATTCTACTTGGTCAGATTCTTGACATTCCCCCACTTCATTCTCATTAATAGAATTAAATGATAATGAACTAAAGTTGGAATTATTATCTTCATCATCAAGATTATTTGAATTCATAGGGACGTTTTCATTTTGTTTGCTGTCACAACTGAAAAAATAATATTCTTTTCCTTTTGTCTGTAATAAATAAAAAGCTTTTTTATTTTCATCGAATTTTACGTCTCGACATGTTACGACTATCTTTTTGTCTATATCATATATACGGTAACCTTTAATGTTAATGCCATATCCAACAAAAATACCATTACTTGATTTTGAATCCCACTTTTTGCGTTTTTCTTTAGGTATAAGTGAAACAGCTAAACATCCAAATATTTTCAAGTGACTTACGTTAGGTTTCTTTTTTGACCATAATTCTTGAGGTGTACATTTCAATAGTTTGTGTGGGGATCTGTTGACAACATATGCAGCGGTCTGCACTGCTTCAGCCCAAAATTCCTTCGGAAGTTCCGCATCACACAACATTGATCTTGCCTTTTCAGTTAATGTTCTGTTAACACGTTCCGCAAATCCATTCTGTTGAGGATTGTATGGTACTGATTTTTGATGTTGAATACCCCACTTCTTTAATGCAGCTTCAAATGTTTTGTTTATGTATTCTGTGCCATTGTCGCTTCTTAGTATTTTGATTTTGCTTTCTGTTTGATTTTCTGCAACAGATTTGAATTCTTGAAAATTTTCAAAAACGTCAGATTTATTTTTTAAAAAATAAACAAATATTTTGCGTGAAAAATCATCTACGAATGTTACAAAATACCGATTATCACCAAGCGAATTTACTTCCATGGGTCCACAGACATCAGTGTGAACTACCTCCAAAATTTTTGAAGCTCTATTTCCTTCGTTGGGAAATTTAATCTTACATTGTTTACCACCGGTACATCCTTGGCATAGCTCTTTATTCATAGAGTTGACATTAAAGTCCAAACCAATTACCATACCATTGCTTAGCTGCTTTAAACCATCGTAATAGAGATGTGCAAAACGTTTATGCCATATTTCCATTGAGTCTTTGCCACTGGCATTAAATGCTTGATAGGATTTTGGCGTATTTAACCTATACATACCATTTTCACATATAGCACTTGCAATCATTTGTCCATTTGAACCAAAAATATTTCCGCCATTCTTATCGAATACTATTCGATTACCAGCACTACACATTTGACTCACTGATAATAAATTTTCTGTTATATCTGGAACATATAAAACGTTTTTAACCGGTATTACATATTTACCAAATTCTCCACAAATATTTATTTCAATATCGCCCTTTGATTTCACTTTTAGTGAATTGGCACCTGCTGTTTTTATTTCACCTTCATATGGTTCAAATTTCTTAAAAATTTCTTTCTCCTTCGTCATATGTGCCGAAGCACCACTATCAATGTACCATTTTGATTTATTATTCACATACCTACCGCTCAATGCATAAAATGATGTACTATTCTTGAAATTTTTCTTTTTCTTTATGGTTGGACAATCAGCTTTAAAATGACCTAAGCCATTGCATCCAAAACATCTGCGTTCAGATCCATTTCCTTTTTGCTTTTTTTGAAACGCTTTCTTGCTAACTAATGCATGACATGAACTTTCGACTCTGACATCTTGAAGTAATTTCATCTTGATTGAATCAGCTGTTATTTTTGTACCACAGCTTCCAAGAGACATTATCATCGGCCTATACGTTTCCGGTAATCCTTTTAGTAGTAAACAGCCCAACCATTCATCATCTACAACAAAACCTATTGATCCCAATTTTTGAGATGCAATTACAATTTGAGATACGTAGTCCTCAATTGAAGAACAATCTTCCAATTGAATTGAGCATAGCTTTTGTAACAACCCGACTTTTCTGTCCAAACCTGAATCCTGGAACAAATCCTTAAGAGCTTTCCATACATGGCATGTCTTTTCGCAACCTCTAACATAAACATAGAGTGACTTATCCAAAGCTAAAATTACACGGCATCTTGCTTTTTCATCTTCTTCAGGTTTGTAGTTTTCCAAAACAACATCTACATATTTCCACAAGCCTTCCAATCGTAATTGTGTTTCCATAGCAAAACTCCATGTTAGCCAATTTTCCGAACCAACAAGCTTTTCAAATTTCTCAATTTGACCAACTGCCATTTTTTTAGAATTCGTTAATTCTTTTTATTTTATATTTATTTTTTCGTTAAATTTACAAGATTTAAAATTGTATTTAAAAAATCTCAATTTGCTGGGCCCATAACCTTTTAGTTTAGCAGAGAAAAATATGAATAATATTTTATTGAAAATTTTCTAAATGACATAGAACAAATTACAAAGTTAAGTATGATTTCGTTTTATACATTTTCAACAAGTTAAAATGAAACAAGTTATAAATCTAACAAAAATAACGTGTAAATAAGAAATACTGTAAAAAGAAAACAAAAAGTCAAACATCGATGACACATGAAATGAATTATGAATATGATTTAAGAATTTGTTTTACACCTCTTTAAAATTTACACCCAATTCTTATTTTAATAAATAGGAAATAAATACAATTTAATATTTTTATCGAACGGAAATAATTGTGGTTATTTTGTTCTATGAAATGTTAATATTAAAATGTAGCAGGAGAATCTATCAACAACAACAGTTGAACTATTACAAAAATAATACAGGCACTGTCAAAATATGTTCTCTTGGTAACCGTTTATAAATTTATTCAGAAAATAAAGAATTTAATACTAATAAAAAAGATAATAATTGTGAATTTTATTTATATGTACTTTCCACAATATATAGAATTAAAAGAGTTGCAAAATTAACTTTTATCATTTATGGGACTTTTTCTTATAAATCTTACAGTTGTAAATATAACTGAGCATTTTTTTTTTTGAGCTTTGATTAAATTATGATTGCGTTATTATCCCGTAATAATCAGCAAAACGATTTTCGTTATTTTAAATAAAAAACGAAATTTTTCCAAATATTACATTAAAAGACCAATATCCGAAAAATGAGAACATAATTAAATAAATTCTGAAAATGGAAAATAAAAAGTATTCTAAATTGTGGTATTGACAAATCAATGGGAACTTTAGTTTAATTGTTAATAAAATTATCTGACCCTTGTAGCATTAAAATCTTTTATTCTTTTGGTTTTGAAGTCTAGCCATTTTTACTAACCGTAAATTAGCATTTTCAGCTATCATATCTTAATAGGTACATTTTCACGTTTATCAAAATAATACCACAATGTTCCTGAGATAAAATAGTAAAGAATTTTTACCTTCAAATTGTTATCAAATATTTTTTTTAATTCTTTAAGATATACATAGTTACATAACCTCAATTTAAAATCTTATCTAATCATACTACCTACAGAGTAACCTAATTAATTGTAATTATTTAAGTTTTATGTAAAATTTTTAATTATTCAATTCAAATAATGTCTAAGATTTCTTTAAGTACTCTTTTAATTAACTAATTTGTTAAATTATAAAATATTCTTAAATTTAAAATAAAATTTGTATAATATAAAGCTCTTAAATTTCGTTTAAAATAAATGGAAAAAATCTGAAAATTAACTTGTGCACAGACAGATTCGTTTTGAGGTAAAAGTGTAGGTCGGAATTTGCTGACGTTATGTATGAAAACTTTAAGTTTTTTAAACTGTATATGAATCATAATTGAGTAATAATAAAAAATAAACATTCAAAATAACTTTAAAATATAACTGAAAAATAAGAATATGGTCAAGAAATAACAACAGGTTTAAGCATAGATTTTTTAACACATTCGTTAATTACCAAACAAGTACATAAATACCTACATACATAAAAATGCATTTTAATGCAATGAGGTCTAAACCATCTAATATCTAATGGATTAAGTCATTAATTGCAACAAACAAAAACTTGTAGTAGGTATTACAAAGTATTTAAATAAATAATGATTTAAGTTCCAAACGTACATACGTATTTAGCAAACTATAAGAAGTTTATAAAATGAAAGATTTATGGAAAATTTAACAAAACAAAAAAATTGTTTTTCCATCAAAGTTGTTTACATTTGAAAAAAAAAGTGTTTTCCTCTAACAACTACATTGACTGTTATATTCATTTGTTTTTGTAATTCTTTGTTTACATTTCTCATTCGATATGAAGGAATGAAGGGAACTAGAATAGAGGTGAGTTACAATGTGTAATGTAAAGAGAAAGGAGAAGGTATATTATAGATAGAAGAAAAAAAAAGAAAACCACCAAAACACAAACTAGAAAAAAAGGAAATGCACGATTAAAGAACAACAACAACACACCGTTGAACAACAATAGACAAGCCAAACAAGCATACACATTAACACCAATAAAACGTAAATGCTTCTTCTATACACACTCTAGTGGTGATGATAATCATGGTGCAAATGTTCACTATCATTATTATTAATAGTGTTGTTGTTGCTGTTGATAAAATGCAGATCATCTTGATGTTCAAGATGTGGTTGTTTTTTTTATATTTTCTTTTTCCATCTGGTATACGCCCTGACCGATGATTGTGAAAAGGAATAAAACAGAATAACAAACTTGAAAAATTCCTTGTGATCTTTAAATACCTATAAACAAAACTTTCAAATTCAACCCTATTTTCACAAAAATCTCAATTCTAAGAAATTCTATGAAATAAAAATCTTAAAAAACAGAAAGATATCAGTTTTGGTCTTGTTGAAAAGCTGGTTTGTTAGATTTTGTTTTTTTATCTTACCTTGTATTTTGCGCGAGTTTACGTCATAGAAACCAAAATATCAGCAAATTGCAAAGACAATATTTTTTCGTTATTTTTTAAGTCAGCACACAAATTATTGAAACAACATATAGCACCACTTAATAATTCCCTATAGTTGTTGTTGGTAGGAAACCCAATGTTTGTCGTGTTTTTTTTTCAAAATGTGCTGTATGGGATTCGAGCTGTTGTATAGATGGATGATTTGTTTGTATAAGATTTTATTTTTATAGCAATGAAGCTGGTCTTGAATCGTAAAAAAAATTATGTTGATATTGCCGTAGCTGATGACTGGCCTGATTTTTCAACGAGTATAGAGTATATTTGAGCTTTAACTTAAGAAACACATAAAATTTTGTTTTTTTTTTAATATAAAAATTTCTCTACAAAAGTGAATAATCACCTCGTTTTATAATACTTCTTTTGAGCCACAATTCTAATACACAATTTTTTTCGTTTTGTGGACTTTGCCAACTTTGTTTTTTTATTCCGCTTTGTATTTCCACCACTTGTTGATTTTTTCTTTAAACAATTAGCTTTATTTTCGATTAATTCCACTGACTATTTTATGTTTTTATTTCGTTTAATTATTGTAAATTACATTTAGTTTAATTCTTTTGAAAATATTGTTTTATTAGCACTAAAATGTAATAAAATATTATGCGCGATGCGAATAAAAAAGTCGTGTGTTCGTTTGTTGCCAAGTTTTTTTTATATCTGTTACGTTTTTGAAATGTCAGTCACAAAATTGTTTGTCATTCACAATAGCTTTGATTCACCACGATCATTCACAGCAGAGTTGCATTAAATGTTAGCTGTGGTAAAATAATATTCTAAAAGACTGTTAAGAAAAATAAAAACGAAGGTCATTATGTCTAACATTTAGTGATATCACATCATATCTGGAATTAATCAAAAGTTCAAAACCAATAAATATGAAAGATTTTCTGAAAATATTTCATAATTTTTCATAATTTAAGTCTCGATAGGGTAAAGTTAATAGAATGGAGGCATTATTTTTCAAAAATACTACAAATTTGTATCGGGTTAGTATCAGATGTTTAAGCAATTGTTGTCAATAGGTTAACAATCAGCCCAATAAAATCGTAATAAAGATTTTTAACATTTCAGGAAACACTATGATCGCAAATGAATTCGGGAAAGACATATATTATAAATTCCTTCTTAGATTTATTAATTATCAACGAAAGGACAAATTATAAGAACAAACAAGTTATACTTCAAAATAAAAAATTTAAATGTTTTTATGTAAACAAATTTTATTTTTATTATTTATTTTTTTTTTTTTTTGGAAAAAAAAAATTTTGGATTTGATTTTTTAAATACATATCTATTTTTTTATAAAATTTTTTAAATTTTAAAAAAGTTTTTTTTTGTAATATTTTTTTTAATACTTTTGGAAAAAAACTTTTGGTGAAAAAAAATTCGGGTTAAAACATATACGTCTTATATACGTCGTTGCAAAGGTCTTTGAAATATCTATCATTAGATATTGATATTGTCTATATTAATGACTTGGTAATCCGGATATAGTTCAAAAATAGTTTGTCTTGGTTTTTTTCTTAAATCTACGCAAATTATATTGTGGAAATTACAAACGGAATGACAAACATATATATACCATTCTCACGAAGGTGAAGGGTATACAAATCAGGATATACCACAAATAGCGTTATATTTAATTATTTGTTTAAACGATTCCAGGTAAACTTGGTGATATTTATGAATTCATTGTTCTATTAAGAAACTACTATCTTTTACACCCCTGTTTTTCACCACACTCTATTCCCTTTCTTATATTTTTGCACGATAAACACATGTTTTCTTCCTCCCTTTTAAACATTATTCATAACAAAATTGTAGTGTGCATTTTGTTTACAAACGAATGTGTTGGCAAATTTATTAATTATTTTACAATATTTGACATATTATTGAAATGAGTGAACATCGTAGAGGACGTGGTGGACGAGGAGGTAGAGGCGGTGGTGGTGGACGTCCACCACCCTGGTTAAAAGGTAAAGATATTGGTTTATTTTACCGCGATAGGCAGCGACAACGCAATACTGAGGAAGAAAGCAATGGTCGCATTAAACTTAACCCTTCTGTGGACATTCCATCCGGTGTACTGACGCAAGTGGAAAGTTGTTTGCATGAATTCGAAGGCGACCACGAAGATGAACGTGTTTGTGATGAATTTGCACAACATTTCCGTAGCTTGCTTAATGTCAATTTCGAGGAATTTCTTGAGAAATCAAAGAGTACGGTTAGAAACACACTCGATCACATTAATTTAGAGGCAAGCAATGAGCGTTTAAAATCAACTCTATTGGATAAAGAAGAGTCCTTTGAATATCGTAAACGTTTCGATATGCGTCGACGTTTGCCCGCCATGAAGCAGAAAGATGACATTTTAAAGGCCATAGAAGAAAATCAAATTGTTCTTGTAGTGGGTAGTACTGGATGCGGCAAGACTACACAAGTGCCTCAAATACTGCTAGATGAATTTACAAATCGAGGTCGTGGGGCTGAGTGTCGCATAGTGTGTACGCAACCTAGAAGAATATCGGCGATTTCAGTGGCAGAACGTGTGGCTTATGAGCGAGACGAGTCATTGGGTTCTTCAGTGGGATATCAGATACGTTTGGAAAAGTGAGTTTTTATAGTGGTATGAAATGCTTTAAAGTAATCGAGACAAATTACAACTAATTTAAAAATTAAATCAATTTTTTAAAGTATTATTAATTTATACATATAATTTTTAACTGTTACTTTTCAGTCGCTTGCCTCGAGATTATGGCTCAATTTTATATTGTACCACTGGCATCTTATTGCAAAAAATGCAAACAAATCCTTTAATGATTAGTATTAACATCATAGTATTGGATGAAATTCATGAACGTAGTGTGGAAACAGATCTTTTGATGGCTTTACTTAAAAAGGTAAAATAACAAATTTATAAAAGCAAATAAGTTATATAACCTTAACCAATGTATACTTTAACCCCCATTATCACAAATTTATAATTATGTTTTAACCCTAAGAGTTTTCGTACAGAAATTATTTTGACGGATAAGTTAATATATAACCAGACATTATTTTTTAAAACAAATAATATTTTCAGATTCTACCTCATCGCCCCGATCTTAAAGTGATACTAATGAGTGCCACCGTTTCGGAGGAAACATTCTGTGAATATTTCAACAATTGCTTTACACTACATATTGAGGGCACTCTATTTCCCGTTGAAGTTCTCTACCTTGAGGATATTTTGCAGGAAACCGGTTTTACTGGATTTCAAAAACCAGCACATGCTCAAAACTCTCATGGTCGCGGAGGACGTAAACGTGATGGTGGAGATGCTGAACGCAACAATCAATATTCTCAAATGATATCAACTTACTTGCCGTCATTACAAGGCAAATACAGTCGCCAAGTAGTCGATACTATACGACAATACAAAGATACTGAGGGTTGCGAGAATTTAATATTTTTGGAGCATTTAATTTTCCATATTTGTGAAACAAAGCCGCCGGGAGCAATTTTAGTATTTTTACCAGGTTTCGAAAGAATCTCCAAATTGACTACACAATTGCAAAAACCCTCATCAGCCAGGTATAGAGAATTGTCGCAAAAGATACAAGTATATCCGCTGCACTCAATGATGCCCACAGTAAATCAAAAGAACATATTTAAGCCAGCCCCCCAAGGCATGCGTAAAGTTATATTATCAACTATTTTGGCGGAGACCTCAGTAACAATAGATGATGTGGTTTATGTTATAAATACGGGTAAAACTAAAAACAAAGATTATGATGTGTCACAAAATCTGCAAACATTAGAGGAACAGTGGGTTAGTAAAGCCAATACGCAACAGCGTAAAGGTCGTGCTGGCAGAGTACAGCCGGGTATATGTTATAATTTATTTACCAGGTAAGATTAAAATTAAATCAAACATAGATTTTTATAATAAAGAATTTTCTATTTCTATATAGAATGCGCGAACGCCTTATGTTTGAAGTGCCTATACCGGAAATATTACGCAGTAAATTGGAATCTATTATTTTGAATTTAAAACTTTTGCACATATCCAATCCTTATGAATTTTTAAAGACTCTTATAAGTGTGCCACAGGAGAAAGCCATCAGTCATGGTTTAACTTTATTAAAACGGTTAGTTTTTTTGAAAATAATTTGTATAAAACTAAATTTTGTTTAATATTTTTTTTATTATAGCATTGAAGCCTTGGATGATAATGATAACTTGACTCCTTTGGGCTTGCATTTAGCACGCTTACCCATTGATCCCCAAATGGCTAAAATGATTTTAATGTCTGCCCTCTTTCGCTGTCTCGATCCTATAACATCGGCTGCAGCTGGTTTGTCTTACAAAAGTCCCTTCTATACGCCCATGGGTTTGGAAAAAAAGGTGGACGCCATTAAGCGTGAATTGTCGGACAATTCAAAAAGTGATCATTTATTAATACACAGTGTTATCGAGGGCTATCGTGATGCCAAAGACAATGATTGTAATATGAACTATTGCTATGAGAATTTTCTTAGCCACACCACTTTGACACAAATTGAAAATATGAAAAGACAATTTGCAGATTTATTGAAGAATTCAAGTTTTTTGGAAACTTCCAATTGTTGTGGCAAAAGTTCAAATGTTAATTCGTCGAATGTGCCCTTGTTGAGGGCCATTATTGCTGCCGGTCTTTATCCAAATATAGCATTTTTAAGGTAATTTTTTTACTTAATTTGTAATGCCTTTTGGGAAATCATGAACCTTGTACATATTTTATATTCCTATAATTTAGGCAAGTAAAACAAAGAGGTAATAGATGTCACGCTGTTCATAAAATGTCTACTCCTGAAGATAATCGTGTAAATTTCCATCCTTCCTCCATTAACAGTGGCCAAACTTCTTTTGATTCTAAGTAAGTTAAAGGGTTATTCTATATTTTGCTAATTATTGTCTTTGATTTGCTTTTTTTTTATTGTATTTTGTTAAAAAATCTATTATTTTCTTTATTTTTGCCTTTAGCTACTTTGTTTATTTGCAAAAACAAAAATCCAAAAGTGTGTATTTATTAGATGCCACCATGGTTTTTCCCATGGCTTTGTTAATATTTGGAGATGGTGTGAAAAAGGGCATAACTTCTGATAACCAACATTACATAAGTGTGGCGAATAAATATTTGTGGGTTTTTTTCTCTTGTTTTTTATGTTAATGTGTTAATATTTATTGAATTTTCTTTTAAAGCTTTAAATGTAATGAAAAATCCTCATTGTTTATATTGAGTTTGCGTGAAAAACTTGGTATATTGCTGCAGAAGAAGGCTTTGTATCCCTCGCCCATCGAAATCAACAGCAAGGATGAGAAGCTTATAAAGTAAGTGAATTAAACGAAAAACAAATAAGAGAGCTATATTCGGCTGTGCCGAATCTTATATATAATTCACCAAATTATACTTTAAAATACAAAATTTAAATATTTTCGGGTAAATAAAATTTAAATATTTTTTTTTCTAAATTGATTTTTATTTTTTTTAAATTTTTTTTTTAACTTTAAAAAAAAAAAAATTTAATTTATTTTACCCGAAAATATTTATGAAAAAGAAAATTCGGGTTCAAAAATATATTCCCCGATTTTTACCCATTGTAGGTCCAACTTACTATTATAGCCTTATATACATCGTTGCAATGGACTTTGAAATATCTATCATTATAGGCCATAAATCGAGGACTTCCCGGTTTGTTCCATATATCCGATTTTAAATAGCAACCGAGCCGGGAGAATTCAAGATATATTGATGTGTCAATCATGTTTGTAAGTTATTTGGGGCTACGGAAAGTTAATTTCAACATACAGACGGACAGACCGACATGGCTATATCGACTTCGCTATCTATAACGTTCTAGAATATATGTAGAAATGTAGGAATGACAAACCTTTTACCTTTTAAAATTATTTCCAAAACATATGTATTATTAATGCTTCATATTAGTGTTTGTTTATTTTCTAGCAATTTTATTGCTTATTTGTTTTAAAAATTTCTACTCCATTAGAAATGCATATAAAATACAAATTGTTTTATAACTCAATATTTGTTTGTTTCTTTGTTTTTAGGGCTATACAAATTTTGCTCTCTTTGGATGATGCAGGCGATCACATGGATCAGTTTCTATCCACAGATGATGAAGACGATGCTACAACACCTTGACAAAGATTTATATCCACTATCTAATTACAAATATTAAAAGAAGATTCTATAAAACATAATAAGAAATACTGGAATAAATGTGCATGTTGTGTTAAATGGTGTGTTTGTTGTGATCATGTTATTATTCGGTTCAATCATCTTCGAGTAAAGCAAATGTATTGCGTGATGTAGAAGGAGGTGGTGTCAAATCGCGTTCATTCAAATCATCATCATCTTCATCGGCATTGGTTTCATCATTGGAACTGCTTAAGCCATCTGTATCATAAGCACCTTAAAAGTAAAACAAAATGTATATAAATTATTTTGGTGATTTTATACAATAATTTAAGAGAAACCTACTTTCCGAATTAACCGATGAAGTATCTTCATTATCCAAATTAGTTTTATCCTCCTCATCATTGTCATCATCACTGGGTAAGTTTTGATATTTCTTCACCTCTTGTATGGCCTCGTGCTTTAGCCACATTTCAAGCTGTTCATTAAACTGCGGTGGATAGAATTGTAAAATCAATTGCAATTGACCTGCCACACAGGAACGCAACAAATGATTTGCTGCCCTATAACGATCAGGTCGTCCCGACTTGGCTACAATAAAGCCGCGTTTAAAAGCCCATGCATCTGTTATGGCCACGGGAGACCATTCATCAAAATCTTCGGGCAAATGAATTTTCAAAATTTTCGGCAAGTCCAAGTGCTCGGCTATCAGCTGTATAGAACGATAAGGCACTTGCAATTGTGAGATGGGAAAGCTACCCAACATTACTTGCAAGTATTTCGAAGTCGAAGATGGAAATACCAAACCGGGGCAATCACAGAGACGTACGACATTTGTAAGGAAAATTGTTTGAAAGTGTTTAGTGTGACCCGGCGTGCGGCTAACACTGACCACCTTACGACCTTTTAGGGCATTGATTAGAGATGATTTACCCACATTGGGAAAACCTATACAGCCCAAGGTTAAAATGCCTTTGTAATATTTTTCATGTTTTTGACCATCACCATCATGCGGCATGGTACTTTCTGCTTTATCTGTACACTTTTCCATGGTTTCGACTTCGTTATCGAGGCAAACATTATCGAGATTCATGTCTTCGAGAATCTTTTGCTCCCAACTTGTTAGATCCACCTCGGATTGGACAATTTTTTGGCATTCTTTGAAAATGCTGTGAACGCCTTCAATACTGCGTTTGTAATCTAAACGACGGCGTTGTTGGGTTCCTAAAACAAATAAAACAAGTCAATTATTTTCTCTTGAAGAATTTGCAAAATTTACTCACCTTTTTTAGCTTGTGCTGGATTTGAAGCAAATATAACCACTGGTAAACCAGGATATGTGGTTTTGAAATATTCACGCCAGGCCACTACTACTTCTGGGGCTACCAGGTCCACTTTGTTAAGTATTAAAATGGCATGTTTACCCAACTTATTAACAATATGATCGTACAAAGCGGGAGGAAACATTAGGGTCTAAAGCAACAAAAATTTAATAAATTATTTTTGGCCAACACAATTTCATTCAAATTCTTACCGAATAACGAACATCCACAATGATCAACAATATATCGGATAATTCCAAAACACGCCATAACTGGCGCCATGTTTCCAAATTTAATTCAAACAAAGATAAATCCTTATTTTCGGCTTTTTGTTTGTCTTGCAATTTTTCAACATATTCCTTTAAAAGATATTGTATATTAATTAAATAATTCTTTTGAAATTGTTTCTAACAAAGACTTACCCGAAAATACTTATTTTCATTGCGATCTAGAGTAACTTTATCCATACCATAACTCCAATCGGGACGTATGGGAAAATCATAGCCCTCATAAAAGCTGGCATCAATTTCCCTCTGCTTAAGTGTGGCCGGGTTGAAGGGCTTCAAGCCTTCTAACTTTAAACGTTCCAATTCCTTTTTCGACTCCTGATAGAAGCACAAATTGTAGCGATTAACATTTTTATTGCGTCCACCTGGACCACCGCTGGGCTGAGAGCGCATCATTAATTTACGTGCAATAAATTCATTATCTTCGGTAGTTTCACCGTCATCATTGTCATTGTGAGACCTTAAATATTTTTGTGAACCTGATGGCGTTTTTTTTGGTTTAGTGAAAAAATTAAAAGTAATTAACAACAAAAGAACCACTTAATGATGAGTGTTGCTATTTCTAGAACACATTAATTTACATTCACACCACCCATCTCGTCATTATTATGTTGAAACGAACAAAATTTATTTACCTTTTAATTGGCGTTTTTGCAATAATTGATCCTTCTTCTTTTTGCCACTGAAGGGCGTCTTGCGTCTGGTTTGTGGCATTTTTAGTAGATGAACTTTTCAAAGATTTTTTAAATTATTTGTATTTGTAATTTCTATTTATTTTCACTATTTGCAAATTGTGTTGCAATAATGTGGATCCGGCATAAATAAAAACGAAATTAAACAATAAATACAATTAAACAGCTGTGTGAAGTAGAGTTGTATAAAATAGTATTATCTGACAATAATAATTATAAAATACAACTCTGTGAACTGGTGGAAAGCAGAGACACGAACCAATGGCAATGAAAATACACTGCGTTATAATTAATAGTTATCACTGCAATTCTCTATTTCTTTAATTGTACAGTAAAATACAAACAAGGTTGGCTACCGTTACCGCTAAGCTACCGTTACACCTAAAATACCCTTACAGATCGATTACCGTTACCGCTATGCTATCGTTACCGAAATAACGGTAATTACCGTTGCGATATAATCGTAAATACCGTTACCTTTGCTTAAAATATAATTTTTTTTAAGATATGTTCAAAAATATTTATATTTTTGTGCAGAAATATACCATCATGACAACGATTGGCCACATTATGCAATACCAATAGATAATATAGAATAACGTTTGGAAAATTGTTTATTGTTTTTTTTTTGGTTTTCAAATTTATGTCGAGATTTAGCATGTGCTAAAAAACTAATTCGCCCGGCCAATACCAGGCTATTACGAGAAGAATTATTATGAGAAATCTTTTTGAGATATACCCCAGAGGTAAGAGTTTTTTCATAAATCAAAGTATTTTCAATATAGTTTTACCCCCATATGCATAAAAAAAATTTAAATTTATCAAAGGTTTATGAACAAAATTTCCATACAAAATTTGATTTATAAACATTTGATAAATTTAAAATTGTTTATGCTTTGGGGATTAGAATATAATTATACCCTTCACCTTCGTGAGAAGGGTATATATAAGTTTGTCATTCCGTTTGTAATTTCTACATTTTTCATTTCCGACCCTATTAAGTATATATATTCTGGATCCTTATAGATAGCGGAGTCGATTAAGCCATGTCCGTCTGTCCGTCTGTCTGTCTGTCTGTCTGTCTGTCCGTCTGTCTGTTGAAATCAATTTTCTGAAGACCCCAGATATCTTCGGGATCCAAATATTCAATAATTCTGTCAGACATGCTTTCGAGAATTTTGCTATTTAAAATCAGCAAAATTGGTCCACAAATGGCTGAGATATGAGGAAAAAACCAAGACAACCTCGATTTTTGACCTATTTTTGACCTATATCTGGATTACTAAGACATTAATTTAGACAATATGGATATCTTATGATATATATTTAAAAGACATTTGCAACGACGTATATAAGACCATAGTAATATGGACCTACAATGGGTCACAATCAGAAAAAAAAAATTTAACCCGAATTTTTTTTTCACAAAAAAATTTAAAAAAAAAAAATTTAAATTTAAAATAACAATCGAAAAAAATTTTTTTCCAAAAAATGAAAAAAACAACTGGAAAAAAAATAAATTTTGTTTACCTAAAAATATTTAAAATTTTGAAGTATAATTTGGTGAAGGGTATATAAGATTCGGCACAGCCGAATATAGCACTCTTACTTGTTTTTTTTTAAGATAAGTTCAAAAATATTTATATTTTTGTGCAGAAATATACCATCATGACAACGATTGGCAACATTATGCAATACCTGTTTAAAACTATTTATAATGAAGTGTTTGGAAAGTCTTGCCTCACCCGCCTCATAGTCCAGATCTTGCCCCGTCCGACTACGATTTGTTTCGAGCGATGTGGAACGCTCTCTCTGGGAGACGCTTCACCTTAGATCAGAGTATCCAAAATTGGCTTAATTCCTTCTTGGCCTCAAAAGATGAGCAGTTATTTTGGCTCGGAATTTTTAACGGGTATTCCATTCCAATCGATAGTGGAATTATTGTAGTATTTTGCTTTTTCATAAAGAGTAAAACGAAAATTTTTGGAATAAAACCACTCGATCGAATTCAATTTTGTTTAATATTATTGGGTTTTCTTCAAGTTTTAATTAACATCTTTACTTAATTTTTGATTTAATAAGCAAAACATTGCCAATTAAAATTAAAAAATAAAATATTTATTTTTTTGCGAATTAACAGAATTAATTGGTATATAACGAAGGTAGAACAAGATCTAATGGAAATTGAAGCTATTCTGATACAAATGGTGACAGGTTTGTATATAACCAAAATTAGAAATCGAGTCAGTTTTATCTCTTTATATTAAATTTTTATTAGATTTTTTTATTTGTATCCAATTACATTTTCTAGACTTTTAACGAAATCATTTAAAAACCAAAGACATTTTTTAGATTAGACAAAATCTACATTCTTAAAATTGAATAATTTGTTCTAGGCGGGAATTCCCGGGATCCCGGGAAATTTAAAAATTAATCCCGATTTACCGGGAAATAAAAAAGTGCGGGAAAAGAAAAACTCTACTCGGAATCCATATGTTGCCAGAAAGATTGGGAAAATGTCATAGCTAACCATGGCCAATACTTTGAATAAATTTATATTGTACAAATGTTTCATTTGTTTAAATGTTCTGATTTCTCTGATTCACTGAGAAACTTAAAATCAGTTGATATCCAACTCAAGATATTGGGGGTGTTTGGCTAATTTCCAAAAAAGAATCTTGTTGTACTCGATAAAACGTATCAGAAAACTAATATCACTTCCCATATATTTCTACCTTATTATTATACCCTTCACCTTCGTGAGAAAGGTATATATAAGTTTGTCATTCCGTTTGTAATTTCTACATTTTTCATTTCCGACCCTATACAGTATATGTGTGTCTGTTGAAATCAATTTTCTGAAGACCCCAGATATATTCGGGATCCAAATCTTCAATAATTCTGTCAGACATGCTTTCGAGAAGTTTGCTATTTAAAAACAGCAAAATCGGTCCATAAATAACGGAGATATGAGCAAAAAACCGGGACAACATCGATTTTTTACCCATTTTTGATCTATATCTGGATTACTAAGTCATTAATATAGACAATATGGATATCTAATGATAGATATTTCAAAGTCCATTGCAACGATGTAGATAAGGCTATAGTAAGTTGGACCTACAATGGGTCAAAATCGGGAAAAATATTTTTTTACCCGAATTTTTTTTTCATCCAAAAAATTTTTTTGTCATACATTTTTTTTCCAAAAAAAAAATTTAAAAAATTTGGAAAAAACTTTTTTTTAAAAAAAATTAAAAAACAATTTAAAAAAAAAAAAATTGGAAAAACAATTTAAAAAAAAATTAAATTTTGTTTACCTAAAAATATTAAAAAAAAATTATTTTAAAGTATAATTTGGTGAAGGGTATATAAGATTCGGCACAGCCGAATATAGCTCTCTTACTTGTTTTTTATATGACTGTGTAATTCAGGGGTGCCCACAAGTTCCTTATGGAAGAGTAAACACCAATACATTTAAAGAAAAGCTACTTTTTATTCAATATTTGTTGTTGCTAAAACCAATTCATACAAAGAAAAAAAACTCACTTTCAACACACACATTTTTAAAATATTATACGATAAACAAAAACAAAATCTACATGGATGATCGCAGTCGTCAATGTTTACCAGCAAAGCATACGAAAGTGTTGTTGCTTTCAACATGCGTGTATTCAGTGAAGAACGACAAAAAAAAAATAATAAGACAAAGTTGTTTGTGTATTTTGTATTGCTAGTGCTGAGTGCTCTAGTGAGTATACAAAACACACAGCCTATAGCTAAGAGCAATTACAAAAACAAAAGAGTACCAAGAGTATAGGGCTTGGGCATGACTGGTGTAATTAGTAACATGCACTTGATATGAGTAAGCCGGTCCATTTTTGTGTCTCCCATTCCAAATTCTTTAAAATAAAACCATTTTATTTATATTTCATAAAATTTTACATATTTATTTTTCACTAAATATTTGTTTTTATTTTTTTAAATTTTTTCTTGTTTTATTTATAATTAAATTTTCTTTGTTAAATTAACTATGTAGAAATTGTTCTTAAACTTTTCGTTTTACTTGGGGGTTCTTTGGTAAAAAAGTGTGACAGTTAGAAAGAAGAGTGTGGGAGGTTAGGGGAGACAGAAGAGTAAATAAACAAATGCTCAATTTTATATGTGTGAGTATGTGTACAATACAAAACAATTGTATTGTTGTTGCTGTTGTTCTTTTTTGTGTGTGTATTTTCGTTTTTATTGTTGATTTGAAGTGTTGTTGTACGTTATAAAGTTTTTTGCTTTTTAAATATTCAAAATTATAATCATTTACTAAATTTGTTTATTATAAACATACAATAATAATACTGGTATGAATTCTTCATTTTATTTTTATTTATTTAGTATATTTCGTTTCATATTTACGAGTAGATTTCTGGTTTTTGTTTTTACTTAGTTTCCTTTTTCAATATTTTCGTTTTGAGTATATAAATTAACTAAATTTATGACTAACTGTTTTCATTTTTATTTATTTGCTTTTGCACTAAAATATGCAATTGTTGTTCATTATTTGTTTTTTTTTTGTAATATCTCTTATAATTTAATTCATACACTTTGTTTAATACATTTATTTAGTTTAGTTTTTGTTTTCTTCATTTCATTAACTATAATTTTACAGATATTTAATATCTTAATGATAAGATTTTATGTTTTTTTTTATTTTTTAATTTCTTTTTATCATATACTTTAGGTTTGTGTATTTTATTTAACTACTTATTTGAAATATTGATTATACAATTAAAATACAATTTTAAACTAGTTTCAGTTATGTAATTAGCCTAAATTATAGTTAGTTGTTTTATAGTAATACTATTTAATATAAACAAAATCGTTTTCTTTTTCCTTAGATCAATATTTAAACTTTAGAAGTTTTTTGGTTTTTTTTATAACAGAAATTTAGTTAAGAAATAATATACAATGTTCTTAAGAACTTTTTTTTATTATTTATTTTACAAGAGTTGTTTATTCTTTTTTTCTAAGTTTAGTATAGATACATACATATATTGAAAATAAAAATAAAAAATAGTCTAAAAACTTTTTTTGTTAGTTGTAATGAAGGTTTTTGTTTTTATGAAGGTACAGAGATGCTGACAGTGTGTGTTTTTTAGGTTTTTTTTGTTAGTTTATAAATACTATATTTCATTGTGAAGTGCTATAAGTTTAATGTTATCTAAGTATGTTTTTATTACCTAAATGCACAGTGGTGTGTCTGATATTAAGATTTAAAAAAACTTTTAAATTTAAATTAAAATCAAGGTTGGATAGCTTGATTGGTGTTATTAGTGTTATTAAAATAACTGCAATTATCGTTACCGAAATAATAGAAAATACCGTTACCTTCAAAACCCGTTACTATTATTCTATAAATATTTTTATGTTATGCGCAGTCACTTGACTTCTTTCTGCACTAAACACGGATTTCTCGGTTTTCTAATAGAGTTGTAATATTTAACTTTTTTTTTGCATTAAATTACCTTTACAAAACAGTAATTGCCTAAAAGTTCAATTTTGTAATTTTTGTTGCTTAACTGGTTTTTGAAATAAACGATTCAATTGATCATGATCTTAATAACTGTTAATTTCTCTTTTTCTTATTTTTAAAAAATTATAGATAGAATATGAAGTAATAAATTGTGGTATAAACGTTTTGATAATTCTTCGTAAAATTTTTGAAATTTAAACAAATTTATGATTTTTTAAAAATATTTAGATTTATTTAAAAATTTATGATTTTTTAAAAATATATATTTTTTTTGTAAATTTTATTTTTTTTTTGGAAAATTGTCAAATGTTGACCTTATTTTTTTGAAATTTTCGATTTTCGGCTTTCTGCTTATAATCGCTACGAAACGATTAAATTGTTAGGACAGCGCGTATGAATTATATTTAATTATTACTTGCATCAAGGAGCCGCAGAACAAAAGGTTTTTGGTATTTTTATAATATTTGTGTTGAAATCTTTTAGAAACAATCAAATTAGCAACTTGTTTTTAATTTTTTTTACTAATGGGTTCTAAAAAAATTGTGCTTAACAAAATGTACAACACTATTATAAAAGGAAAAAAAAATTAATTTCAATGTGTAATTTGTTTATATATTAGATTAAGATTAAAAACATTCATTTAAAATGTTATTGTTTAAAAAAAAAACGCATAAAAAACATAAAATTTATTTTTTTTTAACAAAACGTACGGAGAGCACAATCCTCATGGAACTTCATTACAACCATAAAAAATGCCCAATTGTCTTTAAATCCGAAACCGGTGCCAACATTACCGTGAATGGCGAACGCTACAGGCAAATCATTCGTGTTTTTATTTATACCCGTCGCCATTAGTGGCAGGGGTATATATAAATAAGTTTGTAATTTCTACATTTTTCATTTGCGACCCCACAAAGTATATATATTCTGGATCGTTATAGATAGCGAAGTCGATTTATCAATGTCCGCCTGTCCGTCTGTATATTGAAATCAACTTTCCGTAGCCCCCAAATAAATTAATATACATGATTCATACATCAATATATTGGGAATTCTTCCAGCTCGGTTGCTATTTAAAATCGACAAAATCGGTTCATAAATGGCTGAAATATAAAGAAAAAACCGGGAAAACCTAGATTTTTGGTCTATTTTTGATCTACATGTATCTGTATAACTAAGTCATTAATATAGAATATTTCAAATATTTCAAATTCCATTACAACGATGTATACAAGGCTATATCAAAATCGGGAAAAAAAAATTTAACCCGAATCATCAAAAAATTTTTTTTTTCATAAATTCTTTTTAGAAATTTGTTTTTTTTTAAATTAAAAAAATTTAAAAAAAATTGGAAAAAACTTTTTTTTAATAAAAATTAAAAAAAAAAATTTTTTTAAGAACAAATTAAAAAAAAATTATTTTGTTTAAATAAAAATATTTACAAAATTATTAACCCGAATTTTTTTTTGTCATAAATTCTTTTTAGAATTTCTTTTTTTAAATTAAAAAAAATTGGAAAAAACTTTTTTTAAAAAAAATTAAAAAACAATTTGGAAAAAAAATTGATTTTGTTTAAATAAAAATATTTAAAAAACTAATTATTTTAAGTATAATTGGGGAAGGTTATATAAGATTCGGCACAGCCGAATATAGCTCTTTTACTTGTTTTTATTGCAAATCATTTGGAGGAGAAATGTTTCCAACAAGACGGCGCAACATGCCATACAGTTCGTAAAACCGTCAGTTTGTTAAGCCCAAAGTTTGGTGACCGAATTATCTCAAAAAATGGACCTGTGAATTGGCCACCTCTTTCGTGTTATTTGACGCATTTGGATTACTTTTTATGAGGGTACGTCAAATCTCTGGTCTATGCTGATAAACCAGCAACGATTGATCATTTAGAACCCAACATTCAATGGAATATTGACGAAACAAGTATGCTCGAAAATGTGGTGCAAAATTTTATCGACCGGATGCGTTCATAAGTCGCAGTCGCTTATGCCATATGCAAGAAATTATTAGGTATATGACTAAAATTTTTAGCTTTTATTTTGTAATATTTGCACAATAAAAATTTATTTAAAGTATTGGCCATTGTCATTTTCCCATCTTTCTTTCAACATATGGAACCGCGCTAAAAGAACTGCTCATCTTTTGGGATCAAGAACGAATAAAGCCAATTTCGGATACACTGTTCCAAAGTGAAGCGTATCACAGAGAGAGCGTTCTGCATCGATCGTAACAAATAGTAGTCGGATGGGGCAAGGTCTGGCCTACAAGGCGGGTGAGGCAAAACATCCCAACCACTTAATTCTAAATATTTTTTTAGAGGCATTGCATAAAGTGGCCGAGCGTTGTCATGATGGAGTATTACGGTTTCATGTCTGGTCGTTTTTCGGTAAATGCTCGTTTCAAATGAATATGTTGCGTTCGGTACAGGTTCCCTGTGATATTTTGGTCCCCCAAATACAGAGCATTAGCTTAGCGCCATGGATATTTGGCTTTGGTGTCGAATCGGTTGGTTGGCCGTGCTTCACATACGATCTCTTGCTTCGTGTTATCGTAATGGATTAATTTTTCATCGTAAGTAATGATTCGGTGCAAAAATGATTTTCCTTTATATTTTTTTGCATTCGGACATGCAAAACCATCTTTCAAGGTCTCTCGGCTTCAATTCGTATGGTTCCTAATTTCCCTGCTTTTGGACGAATACTGTTGCTTGTAAACGTTTTGCTGCTTGAGTAGCTCCCAATGATGTTGCAAGCTCTTGTTGAGTTTTACAACAATCTTAATAGAGTAATGTCCCCAATTCTTGACATTCAATACATATGAACCGAACAAACCATTTCTCTCACGTTGAAACCAATGGAACACCATAATCTTTGGTGAGCAATCGGTGTGCTTCAGCTAGAGATGTTGAGGGACTGAAATTCCGGGATTTAAAATTAAAAAATCCCGGGCTTCGGGATGTAAAAAATCCCGAAAACGGGATTCCACGTTTGGCATCTCTAGCTTCAGCGGCACTTTTTTCAAATTAAAGAAGTAAAGCAAAGTTCCCGCAAAAAAAAAAAACGTTGATGTTTAAACTATACTGTTTAATAACAAAGTGAGAATGAATAAAAGTAAAAACAAAAACGGCGTTCAAAAGATACGTCATCTATTGTAAATCCCGCATTTTTAAGTCATAAACCAGTATTTTCATTATAATTTTGAAATTCTTTACATTAATTCCAATAAATTGTTTAATAATTCTTAAAATTCTTCTGTATCAGACACTTCACTGTGCATACATAAGTTTGGTTTTGTTTTAATTTTTCATTATATTCCTTATTCATTTGTAATTAATGTACTTAAATACTTAAATTATTGGAGTACTAAGTACTGGAAAACTTATTTATTTAGTAGCTATATTACAATTATATCTACTTATTTGGTATGGATGTATAATAGTATGTCTAAATACAACTACAATTATATAGCATTTTATTTATTTATAATAACTAACTTAATTATAAATAACTACATGCTAAATGAAGACGTTTTTCAAATGTACAATTTTATTCAGAAAACTTTGTTTTACATGCTCAGCATTCGGTTGAAGAGAGGGTAGGGTGGGTTTTGAGGGTAAGAGCAGGTTTTGTGCACCAAAGAGCTGTAAAACAAAGTTCGAAAGTTGTGTCTTCATTATGATTTGTTACTTATAAACGAATTTTAGTAGAACGTTACGCTATATCGAATCTTTAGGGTTTGGGGGGTTTGGTTTTGTTGAAATTTACAAATTTTCTAATACAATTTAAAGTAATTTTTGTTTTATTTGTTTAAGCTAAGGTTTCAAAAATTCATTTGATTAAAACTATAAAAAACTTTAGGTCTAATGTTTTGTTTTGTTTTTTGGTTTGTATAAGTATAAATCTAAATTAATTTAGGTTTTTATTTATGTTGCTAATTTCTATACTTAATATAAACTATATTTACAAAATGTATTTATTCCCTTTGTTATGTTTAAATTTAACTTGTCTATATTTAAGTGTAATAATTTCCCTTCGTTTTTGGTTTTTGATAAACAAAAATTTCATATAAATATGTTTTGTAGTTTTAAGTAAAATTATATATTACAATATTATTTTTGTTTGTTTGTTAAAAAAACAACTTAACTTTAAATAAAACTGAAATTTAGTTTTCACTTAAAGTTTGATATGTATGTCTTTTTTTTAATATTTGTTTAAATTATTTATTTTAAATGGTTTTTTTGCTGGTGTTTTTGTTGTAACAAAAAAATTGTTGATTTTCCCCTTAAAATTTTTATTTTATTTTTGTGGGGGTTTTTGGTTTTGTTGTTGTTTTGGTGGTGTTAATAAAATAATTAAAATAATTTTTAATTAAATACAAGCTTAAAGGTTTGTTTGTGTTTATTGTTATTTTGTTGTTGTTTTTGTTGTTTTATTTTATTCTTTGGTCCAAGCTTTTATTTATTGTAAAAAATAAAATTTAATTAAAAATTTAATATTTTTCTTTTATTAAATAGAAAGACTGAGAGAGTAATAGAGTGTGAGTTTTTTTTTTTTAAATTACATTGATTGTGTTTTATATATTATTGTGCGTGTATGTGTTTTTTGTTGTTGTTTTTGTGTGTAGAGTTTTATAAAAGTACTTTTAATGAAACCAAGTGTACAAAGATTTGGAAGTTTAGTTTTTCGTATGAAATGAAAATAATTTGGGTTTTTTTTAATAGAATCAAAGATAAGGAATTATTTCTGGCCAATTTCAATATTTTTTATGAAAATTTTTCTAAATTTGTTGTTATTTACCTAAAAATTACATTGTTTACACAATGTCAACAATTGAAACTTAAAGAGGAATTTTAAATAACCATTAAATAAGTTAATTTTATAAATATTTGTTATTATTTACCTAAAAACTACATTGTTTTCAAAATGTAAACAATTGAAATTTTTGTATAAAATAAAAAATTACTTAAATTCTTTGAATTTTAAAATACTTTTCATATTTAACATATGCATTTTTATAAAAAATCACAGAATTTAAACAATTTTCTTTATTTTATATCAAAATTTTGAATTGTTTACATTATGTAAACATTTAAAACTACATTATTTACACAATGTCAACAATTGAAATTTAAAGAGGAATTTTAAATAACAATTAAATAGGTTAATTTTATAAATATTTGTTATTATTTACCTAAAAATTACATTGTTTACAATTGAAATTTTTATTTAAAATCAAGAAAATTACTTAAAATTTTTTAATTTTAAATTACTTTTTATATTTAACATAAAAATACAAAGTTTACATAGTGTAAACAATTGCTATACTAAGTAACCAATGCATTTCTATAAAAAATCACAATTTTCTTTATTTTAAATCAAAATTTTCAATTGTTTACATAATGTAAACATTTAAAATTACATTGTTTACACCATTTCAACAATTGGAATTTAAAGAGGAATTTTAAATAACCACTATATATGTGTTAATTTTTTAAAAATTTGTTATTATTTACCTAAAACTACATTGTTTACATAATGTAAACAATTGACATTTTTATTTAAAATTAAGAAAATTACTTAAATTCGTTGATTTTAAAATACTTTTCATATTTGCCATAAAAATAATAAGTTTACATAGTGTAAACAATTGCTACACTATGTAAACAATAAATTTCTATTCAAAATCAGAGAATTTGCACAATTTTCTTTATTTTAAATCAAAATATTTGCAAATATTTAGGTACAAATCTGTGTAAAATTTAATAATTTATTACCTAAAAATTACATTCCTTAAATTTAAGCAGATTCACAAAATTTGCCATAAAAATTCATTGTTTATATGATAACAACAATTGTTACACTATGTAAACAATGTATTTTTATGACAAATCAAAGAATTTCGACAGGTTGTTTTATTTTGAAACAAAATTTCAATTGTTTACATTATGTTTTAGGTAAAAAATATTTAATAATTTAAACTACATTGTTTACAAAATGTTAACAATTTATATTTACAAGGAAATTTTAAATAACAAATAGTTCAATTCTATAATTATGTCATATTATTTACCTAAAAACTACATTTTTTACGCAATGTAAAAATTTAAATTTTTAATTAAAATAAAGAAAATTTCTTAAATTAAAAAAGATTCAAAAGATTCTTAAAATTTTCCATATAAATACATTGTTTACATAATGTCAACAATTGACACGCTAAGTAAACAATGTATTTCTATGAAAAATCACAATCATTTTCTTAATTTTTAATCAAAATATCAATTATTTATATTATGTAAACAATATAGATTTTAGGTAAATAATACAAAATCATATATTTACCGGTAAATTTCAATTGTTGACATTAGGTAAACATTGTATATTTAATGTAAATAATTTTTAATCTTTTTAATTTTACATAATAATACAATTGTTGACGTTATGTAAACAATGAATTTTTGGGGGTAAATATGAAAATTATTTTCAAAATGAATATAATTCATGTATTTCTATTAATTTTTGTAAATTTACCAATTGTTTACATTATGTAAGCAAGATGTTTTTGAGGTAAATAATTAGCTATATGCATATATTTAACCAATTAGACTATTATTTTTAATTTTCTTGTAAATTTAAATTTTTGACATAATGTAAACAATGTATTTTCAAGGTAAATATTAAAAAATCTTTGTAAAATGAACACAAGCCAAATCTCAATTAAACCAAGCCAAAATCTCAATTGTTGACATAATGTAAAAAATGCATATTTATTCTAAATATGTAAAAATATGTATTAAAATTTATAAATTTGTCTTAATTTCACATTATAAAGTAATGTCAACAATGTATGTTTTAGGTAAATAAATTGAAATCTTTCAAAATACAAACAATTAAAGTATATTCTTTAACAATTAAAGTAGATTCTTTAATTTTACATAATAAAGGAATTATTAACAATATGTAAATAATGTATTTTTGAAGGTAAACAATAAAAAATGTATATAATGTAAAGGATTTAAGAAATTTTCATATATTCCAAAAAATAGTAATTTGAACATAATGTAAACAATGCATTTTTTAAGGCAAACAATACAAATTTGTATAAAATAAAGGATTTAAAGAAATTTTGTTAAGCCCAAAAAAATTGTCAATTGTTGACATAATGTAAACAATGTATTTTTAGCATAAATATAAAAATATTTGTAAAATATGTAAAATTCATGTATTTTCTTTAACTTGACATAATATAGCCACAAAGTATACAGAGGCGACACGGCAAAAAAATATATTTGTCTCTTTCGCTCGAAACAATTTCAACTGGTTTGGTTTTGTGCTTATTTATATAGTTGTTTGTTTTAACGCACTGTCTGTATTAAACCGCAAATTTGTTTTCTCTTTCTATCGAAACAATTTCAAAAAAAGCTGATTTTAGTGTTTTTGAACTGTCAAATTTGACGCCTCTGTATACTTTGTGATATAGCTATTGTTGACAATATGTAAAAATTAGTTTTTGAAGATAAACAATATAACATTTATATAAAATCAAGGATTTAGAGCAAAACCCTCAATTGTTGACATTGTGTAAACAATGTAAATTTTTAATACATATTAAAAATCTATATAAAATTCACGTATTTTTATTTATTTTACAGCATTTGGCATTGGTTTACACTATGTAAACAAAGTATTGTTTGATTAAAAAAAGAAATTTGGGAAAAAAACTAAATTCCAATTGTTGATATAATGTAAACAATGTATTACTTAGGTAAATAATTGAAAATCTTTGTAAAATCATCATTATTTAAAATAATAATTTTCATTTCATAGCACTTCTACAGGAAATAATTTTAAAATAACTTTAGCCAATATCATAGACATTCCAACTTTGATTTTATTTAAGTGTAGTGTTAAAAAAACAAAATTATATAAACTTTATTTAAACTATTCCTTCTTATTTTTTCGGATTATTTTTTCCCAGATTTCGTTTTAATAATTTTAAACATTTTCTTTTTTTTTTTTAAATATACATCTCTTAAAAATAATTTTTTGTTTTTAAATCTAATGCCGAAATTATATTTATATGTAGGTGTATATATATAATATTTTTGTTCTTTAATACTTTTGCCTAAAATACAAAATACAATAATATTTCTAAACGCCCAGACTTATCAACGAGATCATCACAATGATCTGACGTATCAATAATAAATAAATCATACAATAATTTTCAGTTGAATTCATTCATGTGTATAAAAAGTAGTTGTAGTAGTAATTAGAAGACGACTGCTACTGCTAAAAAAACAACCTTGTTTTAACGAGTCTAAATACTCACATACGATTAACTGGAAGTACAATTGTAAGGATCTTCGGCACGAAAATTTGGATGATCTTCGTAGGGCTTAACGCCGGCAGCTTTCTTTTCGTCACGCACTTTTTCCACCTGTTGCATGACACGTAAAAAATTACCACCCGCCAGTTTGGTTAAGTCTTCCATTGACCAGCCCACTCCTAAGAGTTCAGCAAAAAGTGTGGGATAGGAGGAGACATCTTCGAGACCTTTGGGTGTACTGTTAATAAAAAGAGACAATATATTTATTGCATTTTAAAATACACAATCAAAGAAATATTTAAATAAATAAATAAAATAGCAAAGTAAATATGTATTTATCTATAAATAATACTTTTTTAAATATAATTTATTGTATTATTTAGTTCTCATTTTGGCAATTTATTAAACACTCAAATAATAACATTTGCTATTTGCCTAAAGAAAGACCTTTTTTTGACATTTCTAAAAACATGCTATAAATTTTCAACAAAATGTCAATCTGTTTTAACAGATTTCCACATGTCAACCTACTAAAAAGAGATCACACAATACGTTCGCACACACATATAAAAATACAATTACTCGTGCTTGCTATTCAACCAACCGGAAATATTTGAGCCTAGAAATGCCTGAATGTGTGGAGGTCTAAATGTATCCTTTTGCTATGTATTAAGGCAATAAAAAAACTATACTATTACAACACTTTTCAGCTATGTTTACCTACAAAATTTTGGTTAGCAGATCTGTGCAATATGATTGATTTAAGTTAAACTTTGATTTCTAGAAAACTTGGCTTTGAAATGATTTGAATATTTAAAATAGCTTAAATTCGAATTGTTTACAAGATGTAAACAATATAGGCTCAAGGTAAATAATTAGAAATCTGGGCAAAATACAGACAATTAATGTATTTGACATAATAAAGCAACTGTTTACAATATGTTTTTTAAGGTAAACAAAAAAGTCTGTAGAAAATCTAAAATGTAAAAAATATTCATAAATTAATGGCTGATATTATGTAAAGAATGGTACACCTTAAAAAATATTTGTAAAATTGGAAAAATTGATGTATTTTTTATTAATGTCACAGCATAAAGCAATTATTTACCTTATGTAAACAATGCAGTTTTAGGTAAACAAAAATAAATCTATATAAAATTAACCAATTGAGTTATAAGTTTTAACTTTCTTATAAATTTCAATTGTTGACTTAATGTAAATAATGTATATTCAAGGTAACAGGAAAATTCATGATTTTTTTATTTACACTATGTAAATAATGTAGTTTTAGGTAAATAAAAAGAAATCTGTATAAAATTAACAAATTGAATTATTAGTTTTAACTTTTTAAAAAATTTCAATTGTTGACATAATGTAAACAATGTATTTTCAAGGTAACTGATGATAAATCTTAGCAAATTAATGGAAATTAAAGTATTTACACTAATTTGACATACCATAATAATTGTTGAAAATATGTAAACAATGCCTTTTTGGGGGTAAACAATTAAAAATCTACATAAAATTAAAGATGTAAAGAAATTTTCTTAAGTTAAGCAAAATTCTCAATGGTTGATATTATGTAAACAATGCATTTTTAGGCTAAGTATTAAAAATATTTTCAAAATTGGTAACATTTATGTATTTTTAATAATTTCATAGCATTTAGACATTATTTGCACTGTGTAAACAATGTTGTTTGGGGTAAACTAAAAGAAATCTGTATACAATTAACCAACTGAATTATTTGTTTTAAATTTCTTATAAATTTCAATTGTTGACATAATGTAAACAATGCATATTCAAGGTAACTGATGAGAAATCTTAGGAAATTAATGTAAATTAAAGTATTTACTCTAATTTGACATAATAAAGCAATTGTTGACGATATGTAAACAATTTTTTTTTTAAAGTAAACGATTAAAAATGTACATACATGTATGACTTAAAAATGCGGGATTCACATGATATGGCGTAAATTTTGAACACGGTTTTTGGATTTAATAACTTATATGTCATTTGGAAGGGTACATATCTGTCATTTATTCTCACTTAGTTATTGAACATTATAGTGAAAACAACTAAGTTTGTTTTTGCTTCGAAAATTTCGAATTTTGTGCCAACAAAGCGTCATATGCTTCCAGCATATGACGCTTTGTTTTTTGCTTTACTTCTTTACTTGGAAAAAGAGTGTCGCTGAACCAAAGCTTATGGTGAATGTGTTCCATTGGTTTCAACGTGCGAGAGATGGTTTGTGCGGTTCAGAAGGGGTAATTTTGACACAGAAGACTAAGATCGTCCAGGCCAGCCAAAAGACTTTGAAGACCAAGAATTGGTGGCATTACACCATGAAAATTGTTGTAAAACACAACAAAAGCTTGCGAAATCACTGGGAGTTACTCAAGCAGCAATTTCAAAATATTTGCGGGAATCTGGATTCATACAAAATCGGGGAAATTTGCTACCATTTGAATTTAAGCTGAGAGACCTTGAAAGATGATTTTGTATATTTGAAATGCTGTTTCAACGCTATAAAAGAAAATAATTTTTGCACCGATCCATTACAATAACCCGAAGCGTAAGATATCGTGTGTGAAGCCCAATCAGCCGAATCGACACCAAAGCCTAAAATCCATGGCTCTAAGGTAATAATCTGTAGTACTATCTATTATGAGCTGCTGAAATCTGTCCAGACCCTCACAGGGAACCTACACCGAATGCAACTGATTCGTTTAAAGCGAGCATTGGCCGAAAAACGCCCAGAATATCCGGCCAGACATGAAACCATAATATTTCATCATGATAACACACCCGCTTTATAGTCCAGACAGTACCCCGTCCGACTACTATTTGTTTCGATCGATGCAGAACTCCTTCTCTGGGATACGCTTCACTTCAGAACAGATCATACGAAATTGGCTTGATTCGTTCTTTGTCTCAAAATATATGCTGTTCTTTTGGACGCCTTATAATCCAGACCTTGCCCCGTCCGACTACTATTTGTTTCGAACGACGCAGAACGCTCTCTCTGGGATACGCTTCACTTTGGAACAGAGTATCCGAAATTGGCTTTATTCGTTCTTGGCCTCAAAAGACGAGCAGTTCTTTTGGGTCAGAATCGATATATTGCCAGAAAGAAGGGAAAAGGTCATAGCTAACAATGAACGATACTTTGAGTACATTTATATTGTACAAATGTTTCAAAATAAAAGCTACAAATTTGAAAAAAAATTCCGCATTTTATGTCATGTACTCAATAAAAAATCACTATTTTCGAACATTGTCTGAAGTATGGATCACGATGATATCGATTTTATGGTTTTTATTAAAACTGTAAAATCATTTAAATTTAAAAAAAAATCAAAATTTATGCATTTTTCAAAATAGAATTTTGATATTGATTATTTTTCTTGACTAAATCGGATTGAGATATTGGAAAAAAAACTTTTTACCTATTAGTTTGGAGTTTATTAGAAATATGAGGGTATTTTTTTGGACAACTATTATCGAAGATACTTGAAACTAAATAAAGTGAAGGTAAACGAGCTAAGAGAGCTATATTCGGCTGTGCCGAATTTTATATACGCTTCACCAAATTATACTTCAAAATAAAAATTTTAAATAGTTTTAGGTAAACAATTTTTTTTCCAATGTTGTTTTTTTCATTTTTTGGAAAAAAATTTTTTCTAATTGTTATTTTAAATTTCAAAATTTTTTTTATTAAATTTAATTTTTTTTTAAATTTAAAAAAAATTTGTTTGTTCTTTAATTTTTTTTGTGAAAAAAAAATTCGGTTTAAAATTCTTTTTCTGATTTTGACCCATTGTAGGTTCAACTTACTATGGACTTATACACGTAGTTGCATAGGTCTTTGAAATATCTATCATTAGATATCCATATTGTCTATATTAATGACTTAGTAATTAAGATATAGGTCAAAAATCGAGGTTGTCCTGGGTTTTTCCTCATATCTCAGCCATTTTGGACCGATTTTGCTGATTTTAAATAGAAAACTTCTCGAAGCATGTCTGAAAGAATTATTGAAGATTTGGATCCCGAAGATATCTGGGGTCTTCAGAAAATTTAAAATTCAACAGACAGACGGACATGGCTTAATCGACCCCGCTATCTATAAGGATCCAGAATATATATACTTTACAGGGTCGGAAAATTATGTTGTGGAAATTACCCTTCTCACGAAGGTGAAGGGTATAAAAAAGAAAACTTCAAAATTTAAACATAAATGTATTTTAAACTATTAGAGATAACTTGGTGAAAAAAAGAGGAATTTCTTTTCCCTCCCACTTTTTTTATAACAAACTGTATAAAGTTTTCTCAAAACAGAGGTCGAACTTGACATCCTGTATCTCACATTGTATTATAATGCCCCCTATGGCCTCATCTATGATTCATTTATAAATCATTTTGCATTCGGCACAGCAGATTTCTACAGATCCAAAATTATTATAATAGTGGCAACATCAATAACCTTGAATATTTTTTAGTTTGAAGATGAAAAACTGTATTCATGGAACTGTAAATACCAATGAAAAGAATAATATAATATAATTGAAGATACCTCTTCAGAATAATAACTATTTTGCCAATTAGCTATCATTTCCCAAGAAAAACTGTTCATTCAACTATATATGGATACTATTCATTGCAAATAAAACTTTAGTTATTTTACAACAACCTATTTTTTGTATTAAAAAAAACTTTTATTAAAATAACTATCTGTATTGCCTTTTATCTAAAATATAAACTCTTCAAATCAAGTTTATCATTATTAGCAAGGTTTTCTTTAAATTCTATAGTTTGTATTCAAGTTCGGTCATGTCTGCATTACCGATTGACTGCATGCGCTCGTTTACAAAAAAAAAAATTTTGTGGAAAGTGTTTTTTTTGTAATTTTTATTCCTTTTTTATTTTTGAGCTTCTTTTGTAAATGAAATATAACATAAAATCTCATTCCAGGTCAAATAATATTGACACTTCGATTTATTTTTGTGTTGTTTACTTTCATCATGATTCGCATACATTTACACAATCATCGCTAGTTTAAACATAGCATGCTTTTGCATGCTCTAACCTGCTTTATATGTATGTATGTACGTTCACTCTCTATACAAATAAACCTTTCAATTTCTATTTTACACATATAGAGCTTTTCTTTTAGTTTTGTTTTTTACTTCTCTTTTTTGTTGTTGAGTTTTTTCGTTGTTGTTGTTGTTGCTAGTATTGAAACAAGTATTTTACTGCAATCATCATGTTGGCCCTTTAGAGCAAACAAAAACAAGCAAAAAAAAAAGAGAGTCAGAAAAAAACTGCAGGCATTTTTCAAAAGGCGAAAGTAGTAGTTAGAGTATAAAAAAAAGTAAAAGCAATTTGTTGCTCGTGTTAACGATTTCAGCACTTGAAAGCTTAAAGGCAAAAAATGGGGGAAAAAAATACACACAAACACATCATCAGTCACAAAATTTGTTAGCATGTAATGTTTAAGGAATTTTACAGATTTACACAGACTCATTCACAATTTTTTTCCCCAATTTTTTTTTTCACTTTTCTTCCTTAAATAATATATAGAGGCTTTTCAATCATTTATCTTGTTAGACATTTTTGTATGTGAGTTTTATTTTGTTGTTGTTTTTGTCGATTTCTTTGTGTTTTTTGTTGTGGAAGTTTGTTGGTTTTGTCAATGTATTTGAATTATTTGTTTGCCGCATTCTTTATGATGCCACATTCATGAAGTATTGGCTAAACTGGCTGGACATGGTCTTTTTTGTTGTTCTTGTGTACCCTCTTAAACATTCATCATATAAGGGAATTTTTGGGGTTTATGTAAATTAGGCTAGCTTTAAATTAAAAGTGAAATTTTAGCATATGATAAGTTACAAATTCTTACTAATACGGGTGGTAATAGACATTCCAGAGATGACAACTGAGGAATATGATTAAAATTTTCTATTGTACGCAGCGAAAAAACATGGTTGTGTTGTCATCACAGCCATCTCTTTAACATATTTACAAGTCATTTAACAATATTTTAGTCACTGTAATTATATCTATGATTGCGGCAACCATAATATGTTACAGTTACCATTCACATGATTCAAAGTGGAATTGATTTGTGAAAATGTGGTAATAAATATCAATTTACCAAACTTCTTCTTTAAATGCAAAAGTACAAAATATACGAACGAATCATACAGGAGGACATCAGCTTTCAGAAAATGAAATCTGTGATCACCCAGTTAGAACACAAGGTGAGATATAAGGTGTCAAAATCAATCACCTCTGGTTTAAAAAACTTTGTAGATCTCGTTACTTGTACAAATATGGACAGATTGCAATGTATTTTAATTTGTAATATAAAAATATCTTTAATTTATCTCTTATACATAAAAAAAATTATATTTTAATTTTGATATTTTTGTTTTTCACCCTGAATTTATTTGGTTTTTTGCAAATATCGTCGGTAGTAACAAGAGGTAATTTTCTAGAAATATCCTCTTGTTTCTAATAAACTCCAAACTAATATTTTAAAAGTGTTGTAGGAATACCTTTATCCGTCCAGTCCACTATGGTCCCAATTCGATTTTTTTTTGGCAAAAATTCAAATTTTTTTTTTTAAAAATTGTTAAAAATTAATTTATTTTCCTAAAGACAATACTCCAAGCAATCAAGAAAATTAATTTAAAAAAAACAGTTGACAACACTGCTGGCATAGGGTAACATAGAGACGAGACGTAATTGTCAAAAACCTAAGTCTGTTGTCAAAAACCTATCTCTCGCAACAACAAAATACATGCTAGTCAATTTATTTTGTTGTTGTATCAACATATTTTTTGTTGTATTTTTGTTTGACAAATCGTAGTGTCTCGTCTCTATGTATAATTCTCTATGACTGCTGGTCTGCTAGGCTTTCAAAGTTGAAACTTTAAACACGTATTCTTAAATAAGTGTTAAAATAGTATTACAATTGTATAACGAGCAAATCTTAAAAAATAAAGTTATAAAGTATTTCAAAAATGGCAAATGTAGCCTAAGGTAAGTAGTTTTATGGCATATTTTTGAATTTTATTTTTGTTGAGTCCTTGTCGTAATTCTTGATATTGTGATTGTGTAGTTTTATAGTCTCGCCATAACCTATAAGTTGCGTGGACCAAAAGTAGTGTTTGGGCACGAACTTGCATGAAAGTTTTAATGTGAAAGTGTTCGCCAAAGTGTGTATTTGAGTGTATATTCATATCTCGCCAGCATTTTTCAGCAAACACCCACAATTGTAATTTTATTTTAGCACAATTTTTGATTACCCGTACCGAAATGCTTTCGGATTGGACAACTAACAGGCGCAAATATGATGTACTAATAGAGTGGGTTCTTTAAAAAAATCAATAAAAATCTGAATATTAACAAAAGTAATCAAATAAAACAAATATGTATATATAATTTTCTTTTACATATAAAAAAAGAGTTCAGTTTGGATACCTTCCCATTTAGTAGGCGTAGAGTGTGGGCGTGGTCCAATTGACTATTTTTTGTTTAAATTTATTTATATGCCATGGACATTAAATATGCTGAAATTAAAAGCTCTGACATAATTATTGTAATTTATGCCATTAAAACTGGATTTGAAATGTTTATGACTTAAAAATGCGAAATTGATTAAAATGATCATTTCCATCTTTCTGGCAACTTATGGATTCCGAGCCAAAAGAACTGATCATCTTTTGAGGACAAGAACGAATCAAGTCAATTTCATTTACTCTGTTCCAAGGTGAAGCGTATCTCAGACAGAGCGTCTGCTTCGATCGAAACAAATAGTATTCGGAAGGGGCATAGTCTGGACTGTAAGGCGGATAAGGCAAAACTTCCCAATCACTTAATTCTAAATACTTTTAAAGAGGTATTGCATCATGTGGCCAAGCGTGTGACCGGTTTCATGTCAGGCCGTATATTATGTCAATTTTTCGGCAAATGCTCGATTCAAATGAATTAGTTGCATTCTCTACAGGTTCCCTGTGATGGTCTGGTCAGATTTCAGAAGCTCATAATAGATAGGACACTTTTGCTTCCACCAAATACAGAGCATTACCTTAGAGCCATGGATATTTGGCTTATCCGAGCTTCACGTACGATATCTTTCGCTTCGGGTTATCGCAATGGATCAATTTTTCACCACAAGTAATGAATCGGTGCAAAATGATTTCCTTTTATAGCGTTCCAGCATAATTACGGACATGCAAAATCGTCTTTCAAGGTCTCTCGGCATCAATTCATTTGGTACCCAATTTCCCTGCTTTTGGATGAATCCTGCTGCTCGCAAACATTTTGACAACAATCTTCATGGAGTAATGCCTCCAATTCTTGGCATTCAAACATTTTTTTTTGCTGGCATGGGCGATCTTTGTCTTTCGTATCAAAACCACCACTTCTGTAACGATGAAACCATCCCTCCCCGCACGATGAAACCGATGGAACATATTCACTATAAGTTTCGGTGAGTAATTGGTGTGCTTCAGCTGCACTTTTTTCAAATTAAAGAAGTAAAGCAAAACTTCCCGCATATGACGCTTTGTAGGCACAAAATCCGACATTTTAGGAGCAACTCCATCTATTGTAAATCCTGCATTTTTAAGTCATGTACCCAATATTATTCATTAAAGTTATAGCAACCTATTTAATTTTTAAAAATTATTGCAATACCTTCAACGATAATGTTTTTATGAGCTTTCAAATCCAAATAAAACAAGTAAGGAAGAAGCCCGACCATATAATATCCTACACTAAGTAAAAGAGCAAAAACATTTTTCTTTTAAAATTTCAATAATTTATATTTTTGAGTGATTTTCGGAAGTGGGCCTTATGTGGGGGCTATGACCAATTATGGACCGATCACCATGAAATTAGGTCGTGTGATTTGTGTCTTTATTAAAGTTAAGTATGTTGAATTTTGTGTGAATACCAACATTTTTAAGCGATTTATGCACGTGAAAGTGATTTTCGGAAGCGGGTATATATGGGAGCTATGACTAATTATGGACCGATCGTAACAAAATTTGTTGATATGAATTTTATGTATATAAAACTTATTTGGAGCGGAATTTGTGGAGATACATATATAAATTAAACATTTATGACCGATAAACTCCAATTTCGGGAGGACATTTGTATGGGGGCTAGGTGAAATAGTGGACCGATTTCAGCCAGTTTCAATAGGCTTGGTCCTTGAGCTGAAAAAATAATACGTACCAAATTTCATCGAAATATCTTCAAAATTGCGACCTGTACTCTGCGCACAAGGTTTACATGGACAGCCAGCCGACCAGACGGACGGACGGACATCGTTTAATCGACTCAGAAAGTGATTCTAAGTCGATCGGTATACTTTAAGGTGGGTGTTAGACTAATATTTTTGGGCGTTACAAACATCTGCACAAACGCATTATACCCTCCCCACTATGATGGTGTAGGGTATAAAGATTAAAATTGGACTAGTAGTTTTGAAAATACATAATTGGTCAATTCACAAGGTCTCTTATCAGTCATATTGTCATAATGTCTTAATATATCTCGACTCGGCAGCTCGGCTTAACCGACACTTAGGTATTTGGCGAAGGTCTCTACTGGTTGGTTACGATAACACAATAAACATAGCATACAGAGTACTATTACTTTAGGACACTTTTTACTTGAAAAACAATAAAAACCATTGTGAAATATTAGGACAATATGACATGATAAGAGACATTGTGAATTGACCATATATGTATAAATATTATAAAATTTGTTACCACATTTTTCCATTCAAAACAACTGTGTGGCTGCTGCAATCATATATATGGTTGTAGTAATTAAGTATATGTTTGTGGCAATTATGTCCATAATGAATCCTTACATCATAATATATTGTTCTAAGATTATGAAAACCAAAATGTGAGAGCAACATATTATGATAAAATCGTTCATCATATATTGATTGCTATAAACATATACTTAATTGCTACAACCATATATGTTTACATATTATAATATAATAATTACAGTGGACATAATATTGTTTAATAACTTGTACCACAACAATGTTTTTTCCCTGTATGTTTACTTATTTAACATATTTTTACCACGAATGTAATACTAATAGTTTCCTTTAACAACGTTTTGTTTTGGCTTCCAACGATTGAGGCCATCCTATTGTTTTTTTTTGGTGTCTCTAAGTTTTTATATATTTTACGCATACAAGTAGTAAAAGATTAATGCTTGTTTTCAAATTTGTTACGATGTTATGATTAGACATGCATAAATTTATTTCAGTTAAGTTTTATTATTTTTTTCCTTATTTTGTCACTTTAGTTATTGTTGGTGTAATTCAAATAATTGTCCTTTTTGATACGCTTTCATTATTTATTTATAGATTTCTTAGCTGTTATCATTTATAACTGATAAAAGAAAGAAAAAGATAAATATTCATATATTTAGATTATGTCCGCATGGATTTGAAAAATGAGTTGAAAACACAAACTAAACTAAGAAAGGTGTTGATACAGATCTCTACAATTTTTATGATTTCATTTTGTTTAACCATACGTTTAAAAACATAAGAAAGTTTTGTACAAAAAGAAAATTTAAATTTTTTAAATTTGTTTTTTAATAAACAACATATGCCCAATTCACAATTGCTGTCGTAGTGTTGTAGCGTTGTAAATCATAAATATTTTTCAAACAATTTTTTTGAAACAAAAACTAAATATTAATAAAAAAAACTACGACACCAATTGTGAATTGGGCAATAATTTTATTAATTTGTAATGTTATTATAATAATTTATACATTTCTATCAACACATTTAAAATGTCTGTTTGTTCTAAAGAATTTTACGAAAATGTGCAATTTGTGTAACATAACATATGATTAATATTAATTGCAACTTTATTCATCATTTGCAGTGTAACTCCTACAAATTTTCCAAGAAATTGACACTGATAATAATGGTTAACATTTGGATTTTAATAGATTTTAATAAGTTCTACATGGTTGCTAAAAATTTTAGTTTGAAATCATTTTGAATTGATAACGAATTAAAACATTTAGGCACATAGAATAAACACATAGAACGGAAGGAGAGAGTAATATATATTGAAAAATTTCTCTCTTTTCACACATACAGGTGATACCATGATATAAAAAAATTACAAGGTAGTTTCATTTATATTTTTTTGACAAGAAAGGGGATTTTTGAAGATTATTTTATTTGTAAATATTCAGTGAAGCGTTGCCACATTTAAAAAAAGGTTACAATACTCCGAGAAATTTTCAATAAAATATGTGTAGTATGTAAAAGTTCACAATACTGCAATTTATATTTAAAATAAATAAAAAACGGATTAATCTAAGACGTGTGCCATAATATCACATAGGCGATGACATAAGAGCTGCCCGAAGATAGTGATACCTTTTTCAATCAGATGTTTATGCTTCTGAAGCCTTATTTGAAACGCAATATAGGCTTTGTCTTCAATTGTATACCACCCTTGCTGGATGAGAGACGTTATGAAGAACGTGTTACCAATTATGCCGTTTTTCATTTATTGCTCGGATTGTTCATGATTATGGCAAGTTCCTGGAGTTTATATTGAAAACTATAGAGCGTGAACAAGCTGATAGTGTGCAGGGCTGTGGGAGTTTATTGAGACAAAGAGCGGCGTAAAGGGACAATTGCATTGCATTGCCGGAGACTGCAGTTTATTTTAGAATCTTTGGTGGCGGATAAGATGTTAAAACTACAACAGAGCCAGCTGTTGAATGATATAGTAGAATATCGTCAAATATTCCACTGTATCATTCATCATACCAAATATCTGACAGTTGTCCCAATGAAATTGTCTCTCAAATGTTATTAAGAGATTACACAAACGGTTGTACCATGGCACACTTAGAAAGGTGACTGCATCACTACAACAATACAAAAACAACAGGTATTTTGTTTTTGTTAAAAAGTAGGTGAACTTTCAAAGTTGCCTGTTGTTGTTTTTGCTTTTGGGTTTGTTGTATTTTTCGCCACAACAACCACAAGTGAATTGACAATTAAACTGAATAAAAAAATAATCAGCTGTTTCATCGCAGTCACCTTATTAATTGTGCCCTGGGTTGTACATTCGTAAAATTGTTCTCTTATTCGTGGAGGTGCAAGAGGTTTGTGCCGGCAAACAGCTTTGTGATTTAGTTGCAGATATAACCACAATCAATCATAAACTAAATCCCCATGCTAACGATACTAAGGAATTGAAAAACTTGGCCAGAATTTTGTTGCTGCTCAATGCCTTGGATAAACGCACAATAATATTTTGAATAAAATATTTTTTATTTTATTTATATTTGAAGTTCTATACTTCAATAAAGGCAAAAATCGGATTAAGTTTAATGAATATGGTACCTTTATTTTAGACATAAACTTCAAATCCCCTTTATTGTCAAATGCTTAATTAGGTTGACATAAAGAGAAAATGAAACTACCTTGTATTTTTTATATCATGGGTGATACAATAACAAAATACATGCAATACATTCTCATGAATTAGGTTTTTGACAACAGACTTAGGTTTTTGGCTCTCAGTTACCTATCTAGTTATTGTCTATGTTTAGGCATTTAATAGAAAAATTTGAGTTGGAAATTTTAATAAACCTTTGTCAGATTTGTTTATACAAATTTCATTCATACAAATCTCAGTGCACCAGGTCGTATGAAAATATACAAATTTAATAAATATTGCTGATACGCTCCATACAGCACACATTGGTTTGTACCGAAAAATGGATCCATTACGTTAACCCGAAGCGTAAAAGATCGTATGTGAAGCCCGGCCAAGCAACACCAAAGCCAAATATCCATTGCGCTAATGCAATTCTCTCTATTATGAGCTGCTGAAATCTGACCCGAACACAGGGAGCATGTATCGAACGCAACATATTCGTTTGAAGCGAGCGTTGGCCCAAAAACGTCCAGAATACGCGGAAAGACATGAAACCATAATATTCCATCAACCTGTTAAATACCTGTGCAATACCTGTTAAAAACTATTTAGACGGAAGTGTTTGGGGAGTATTGCCTCACCCGCCTTATAGCCCAGAACTAGCATCGTTCGACTACAATTTGTTTCGATCGATTCAGAATGCTCTCTCTGGTATATATTTCACTTTGGAACAGAGTATCCGATATTAGCTTGATTCGTTCTTGGCCTCAAAAGATGAACAAATGTTGCAAAATAAAAGCTACAAATTTGAAAAAAAAACCCGCATTTTAAGTCATACACCCAATAATTTTATTGAAATTTTTTATATTAAAATCAAAAATAAATCTTTATTTAATGCATTTGTATCAAAAATCTTCGAATTAAGGTGTTCGTTCCAACAAATTTTAAAAATTTAAAAAATTTATCCAACATGACGTATGATTAATATTAAATACATGTTTTTTGATAATTTTGTGTATAACTTTTAAAATTTTTTAGGGGAAAAAAGAATGCATTCTTACATCATTTTGCTATCGGACCAGTAGTTTAGAAGAAACTGTTTTATTTTCACTTTTTTCCGAGCGTTTCTATGGTTTCTATGCTTATCAAAATATTATATTTTCATACGACCTGATGCTCTGTGATGTTTAATAATGAAATTCAATTATGAATGACTCCACTGAGCAACATGTGACATTTCATACTATAAATCTAACATGTTTACTAAATTTATTTGATTTTTTTATTATGTTTGCAATTTAGCTATTACAATTATTAAATTAAAACAAATCCCACTTGACTAACAACCTTTTTTGCCCTTTTTTATATAATTAATAAACATCTTTTCTAGGAAAACATAATTGTCATTATGTTGTTATGAAATCAGTTAAATATGTATTTTATTCTGTCACTTCTATTACTATTAATGGAAAATAATATATTAATTACTGGATGCTTTTTAAATGTTAATTTTGCAAAACATATTAATGAAATTACATATATACATAAACTTATCATTTATTTTATATCACAATAATAAATAAATATGTTATTAATTATTAAACAATAAAAACGATTATAGTGTTAAGTCATTATTGCAATCAAATGACCAACTAATAAGTACACATAGAATTGAACAGACATTTAATAGTCAGTGATTTAATGTAAATAAAAAGGTTTTACAATACATTTAAAAAAAACAACTGCCAGCTTAAGGAAAAAAGAATATTTATATTAATTATGTTTTAACAATATTTTGCAGTCAAGCGTTTTTTAGGGCGGAATTACACTTGTTTTTTAATTAAATTCAAAGAAAATATAATTATTGGTATAACTGTAAACAAGTGCTAATGGATTGGTGGACGAGTTATTTTCAATCTCTGCTTAAAAGTAAATGTTAATTTTAAAGGCCATTTTCATAATAAATTTTTAAATTTATTACTGGTTTATAATACAAATTTTATATGGAAAATTTATTTTATAAAAGGAGTTAAATGGTAATGGTAAAAAATATCATAATTAATATTAATCATAAGTTCTGTGTGATAAAATTATTACTTTTGTAATAAATTTTAAAATGTTGAGTTGAGTCGTAAATTGTTAGATTTGTCGCTATTCTATAACTGAGAAATTTGTTTGAATAAACTAATAAACTGATTCGTTTTACCTACTAACTGATATGGGAGCCAATCACAATAAAAATTTGAGTCTTTTTTCAAGAGGTGTTTTTGGAGATTAAACTTCCTATTTATTAAATCTGCATTATATATTTGTTTGTAAGAATTATAGAATTAAAAATTTATTAGGAAAAAGGGGGTAATTATATAAATAAATATATTTCTTTTATAAACTGAATTTTTCAAATTTTGTTGATGTATGTAAGTATGTAGTTAGTTGTTATTTGCAAATATGATTTTCATTTAGAAAATTATGTTTTAAAAAATCTTATAATTCAAATTTCAACCAGACAATGTTTAAAATATTTTGTGGTTTTTATTTTCTTTCTGTATTTCATATTTTTTTCTTTGGTTGCTAGTAAAAACTATAAACAATTATTGTCTTTTTCTTGGTAGCTTTTGGCTTTATACTTCAGTGTTTTGTCTTTCTAAGTCTGGCTACAAAATGTATGAGCTTTTGTGGTTTTTTGCAAAGAAAAAAAACAATAAATGTTTAAATACATTGGTCTTTTAAAAGAAACTACTGTAGTTTGTTTTGAGAACACTTAAAGAAAAGGGAGTAATTAGATTAAATGTTAAATAAAAATATTTAATAAAGAGTAAACATATCTTAAACATTATTAAATCTTAAACAAATCTTTATTTAATGCATTTGTTTAAAAAATATTTGAATTGAGCTGTTTGTTCCAAAGAATTTTACACAAATGGTAAATTTGAGCAACTTGACGTATGATTAATATTAATTACGACTTTTCTTGATGAATTGATTATAACTTCTACAATTTTTAAGAGATTTTGAAAATTTCAACTGGCAATAAAATAAAACTTTTGGATTTTAATAAATGATATTGTCAACATTATAGTTTAAAGAAAATTTCAAAATTTGAGTTTAAAATTCAATTTAATTATTTTTTTTTAAATACAAAATTTTGTTATTAATTTGTAATTTTATTATAATATTATGCATTACAATCTTTATTTTATGGATTTGTATCAAAAATATTAAAATTTAAGAAAATTTTAAATTTGTCTAACAAGACGTATGATTAATATTTATTACTACTTTTTGGCATAATTTGAAGTATAACTCTTAAATTTTTTAAGAGATTTTGAAAATTTCAAGTGTTAATGAATTAAAACATTTGAATTATTATAGAATATTAATATTTTCTTTAATATTGCTGAAAGAAAATGGCAAAATTTGAGATTTGAAATCAAATTTATGATATTTAATTTTCAATCATAAAAAATACATAATTTTGTTTAAAAGTAATTTTATTATAATATTATGTATTCACATCTTAAATTAATTATTATTTTATGCTTTGTATCAATGATTTCTAAACTATTCTAATGAAAAATTTATTTTTTTTAAAGAATATTGACAAATTCGAGTTGTAAATCAAAATTGTTTAATTTTATTAAAATTTTTGATATTAAAATTGTTTTATTAATATTGTCAATAGCTTAAAGAAAATTTAAAAATTTGAGTTTAAAATCCATTTTTTTTTTAAATACAAAATTTTCTTGTTAATTTGTAATTTTTTATTATAATAAATAATAGTATTACAATCTTTATTTAATGGATTTGTATCAAAAATATTAAAATTTAAGAAAATTTTAAATTTGTGTAACAAGACGTATGGTTAATATTAATTAGGACTTTTTTTCATAATTTGCTGTATAACTTTTAAATTTTTAAGAAATTTGAAAAATTTCATGTGTTAATGAATTAAAACATTTGAATTTTTATAGAATATTAATATTTCCTTTAATATTGCTGAAAGAAAACTTCAAAATTTGAGATTTGAAATCAAATTTTTGATATTTAATTTTCAATCATAAAAAATACATAATTTTGTTTAAAAGTAATTTTATTATAATATTATGTACTCACATCTTAAATAAATCATTATTTTATGCTTTGTATCAATGATTTCTAAACTATTCTAATGAAAAATTTATTTTTTTTAAAGAATATTGACAAATTCGAGTTGTAAATCAAACTTTTTAATTTTATTAAAATTTTTGTTATTAAAATCAAAAATAAATCTTTATTTAATGCATTTGTTTCAAAAACCATTGAATTAAGGAGTTTGTTCTAAAAAAATTTAGGAAATTGAAAAATTGATCCAACATGACGTATGATTAATATTAAATATTGATTTTTTGATAATTTTCTGTATTACATAACATTTTTTTTAGAGATTTTGAAGAGTATAACTTACAATAACTTAGATTTTAATAAAATATTAATATTGTCTAGATTATGCCTTAAAGAAATGGACAATTTTGAGTTGGAAATTTTTGATATTTATTTCTTGTAACATACAAAATAATTTTATTAATTTGTATGTTTATTTCACATTTTTTATATTACAATCAAAACTAAATCTTTATTTAACAAATTTGTTTCAAGAACCTTCAAATTAAGATGTTTGTTCTGAATAATTTAGACAAATTTAAAATTTCATCCAACATGACGTATGATTAATATAATTAAAGACTGTTTTGATAATTTTCAGTATAACTCCTAAGTTTTGTAAGAGATCTAGAACATTTCAACTGAGAATAAACTAAAACATTTAGATTTGGAATATTTCGAATGCTAATAAATTAAAATATTTAGATTTGTATAACAGTAACTCCATTTAGAAATAAATTTGCTGAGAAAATTAAAAAAAAAATCACAATTGAAATTAAATTATTAAAGAAAATGCCTGGAGAATATTGTTTATTTTTCATTTATTAGGCTATTGTTTATTATTCCTATTGTCTGAGTGTATTAGAAGTTCTCTGTGGTATTGTAACCTCAAAAGAAATATACATATGAAAATATTTCACAGACCTTCTCTACTATACATACATATGTAGATCTTAAACATTTACTTTAGCCAACAAAAACAATAAACAGGAGATAGAGTACCAAAGTCTTTAAAACCAAATTTGGTCAAAACATTAAAATATTTACTTGTACGTACAACTGCAAATACACATACTATACAAACGTAGATGTTAAGACCAAATAAATAAACAAAAAAAACAAATATATAAGGCAGACTTTATAAAAAGAGTGTGATTCAAAAAGAAGTGTTTCCTATTCAAAATTTTGATAAATATGAAATTAACATAGAAAACAGACATAACTCAGCTCTTTTTTATCATATAACACTGTGATAACTTTTTAAGTCATGGAAATATAATCATATACGGACAGCAGTATGTGATAAATGTTTTGCCCAAAGTCATGCACTTTATTTTTGATGGGTCCTCAAAGATTTAGGGCCTCGGTGTCATTTTTGCAAAAAAGTGATAATTTTCTCAGGCTCATATCTTGCAAACAGTTCGGAATTTTCATTTACTCTCTGAGGCAAAGTTGTAGCTCTTGTCATAAAGAACTGTGAAGTTGTGAACATATAAAATCAAAAAAACTTCATCTTAAAGAAATTCGAAATAATTTTTTTTAATCTGCCTAAAACTATGCTTTAGTTTATAATAATTTAATAGTTTCTTACTAACTTATATTGACCTAACTAAACGGTATTAAGAATCATTCCTAGGAAGTTCATATGTTCTAGAAAGTTGTTTATTGAAATCTTAGGTAAATTTTTGTATTTGATTGTTTCCTTGAAATTTGAACGGTTTGCTACCTATGGACCTGAACAAGGGAAAAAAGGTAAGAAATATCGAATTTTTTAAAGCTTTTTGCGATTTTGATCTTGAAGATGAAGTTTTTTTTGATTTTATATGTTTACAATGTTTGTTCTTTATGACAAGGGCTACAACATTGCCTCAGTGAGCCTGAGAAAATTATCACTTTTTTTGCAAAAATGGCACCGTGCCCAAATGGCCCATCAAAAAGTGCATGACTATGGGCAAAACTGGGAGACACGGGTCATTTTTTGTTTGTTTTTTTTTATAATGTAGAGGTGTCCGTATATGGTTATATTTGTTCGTGTTGCACTGTTTAACAGAGGGAAATCTAACAATAATGATGACCTTGAAATTATTTTAACATTTATTACCTTTATCACACAGGACGTATGATTAATATTAATTATGATATTTTTGATAATTTCCTGTATAACACCTAAAATTTTTAATAGATTTTAAAATTTTCAACTGATAATAATGGAAAACAGTTGGAGTTTTATAGAATATTAATATTTCTACATTTTAGCTTAAAAAAAATTAAAAACTTTTAGTTTGAAATCAAATTTTTAAAACTTATCTTTAGCATACAAAATTATGTCATTAATTTGTAATTTTATGATATAATTATATACTAAACTTTTAAATAAATCTTTATTTTATGCATTTGTATCAACATATTTAAATTTTTTCTATTTTTTATCTAGAATTTAACGAAAGTGATAAAGTTGACCAACATGTCATATGATTAATATTAATTACGTCATTTTTGATTATTTTCAGTATAACTCCTAAACTGTTTAAGAGATTTTGAAAGTTTTAATTGGTAATTAATCAAAACATTTGTATTTTAATAATATTATATTAATATCATCTACAATATAACTTAAGTAAAGAAAAGATTCGATTTTGAATCAAAATTTTTTACCATTCAACTAAATATTTTAACACTTCCCAAAAAGTAACACCCTTTTACTAAACATCCTCTAAACCATATATCTTCTATAAATTGTTGTAGATACAATAAATTCCACCCATCCTTTTCATCTGACAGCAAGCAGACATGTGTAAGTTCTTCTTCTGGTGTTTATAACGTGAATGAATATATTGGCATTGGACCACAAAATTTCTATTTGCAACATAAATAATTTATATTGTTGTAGGTTGCTTGTACCCATAATACATTCATGTTGATAATAATAAATTGTAAAAACAAAATTCTTAGTTTATTTATGAGCCTTTCTGAAGCGAGTATTACGTTTTCATGTAAGTTTTTCCGATATTATTATATATACTTTCAACATTTTTCAACATCAACACCATTAACATTTGCCCCTGCTACCATCTACTGCCACTACACCACCAATCAAACACTGTTTATTATTATTTTCCACAACAGCCATAATGCCACTTTTGTTGTTTAGGCCTGTTGTTAAATGAGGTGCTGCATAATATGTCCGTAAGTTATTGTTGGATTCTGTTACAAAAGGAAGCTAGCAAGTGTATGTCCTTTATAGTGTTTCTTCATCATTTAAGGTTGTGACATGGGGTTGTTATATTTTAACTATTATTTTATGCTTAAAATATTCATTATTTCAATAAATATTATTTATTATCAATGTGAGAAAAGCTATTAAATAAATATGTATTTAGTTAGTAGTAGTACTCCCAGGTAGAACTGCGTGTGTTTAATATTGTTTTTGCGTTGAATATTGCCAAAAGGACTTTATTAAATCTATTGTTAAGATGTTTGTTTGAATTGTGTTGTTATTGTTTTCTTTCTTCGGTTTTGGTTGCTGCAAGAATTATGTTATAAATCTTTTGTTTATTGTTAGTTATTGTTATTTAAAGGTTTCTTTGTTTCATTTATTAATATTTTTATGATTTCATTAAAAAGAAAAATTATTAATATTTTCATTTTAATAGATTTTTGACACTTGGAAGATTAAAAGGAGAAACTATGAATTATTAAGGGAGAAGAATTATATTGTCATGTTTAATTTCGTTGTTGTTTAGAAAGTTGAATAAAGAATTTTGGTAATTTGAACTAAAATGAAAGGTGTTTATTCCTATTGAGAAATTTTAAAAATTTAAAAATTTGTAAAATTTGTTTTTTTAACAAACAACATTTTATATTAAAATCCTAAATAAATCTTTATTTAAGGCATTTGTATAACAATTTTTCTGAATTTTTTGGAAGAAATTTATCCAACTTGACGTATGATTAATATTAATTGCAACTTTTTTAATAATTTACTGTAAACTCCTAAAATTTTGAAGATATTTTAAAAATTTCAACTAGTAATAATTTAAAACAATTGGATTTCACATCAATATTAATATTTTCTACATGATATTAATATTTTCTACATGATAGAAAAATTTCTGTTTGAAATCAAATTTTTAATTTTATTTTTTTACTTACAAAATTATGTTAACAATTTATTATTTTATTAGAATATAATTTATTAAAATCTTATAAGTGCGTAATTAAAATGTTAAATAAATCTTTATTAAAAGTATTGGCTTCAAAACCAATAAAATTATGCTGTTTTTTCTAAAGAATTTTACGAAAATGTTTAATTTGTCCTACATGAAGTATGATTAATATTAATAATGGATTTTTTGATAATTTTAAGTATAACTCTTAAATTTTTTAAGTGATTTCGAAAATTTTAATTGGTATTAAATTAAAATATTTGGATTTTAATAGAACACTTTTATATTCTACATTAAACTTAAAAGAAATTGATAAAATTTGAGTTTGAAATCTAGATTAAAAAAATTTTTTTCTCATACAAACTAAATTTTTAATTTGTAATATTATTCAAATGTGTTATAATAAAATTTAAATAAATCTTTATTAAAGGCATTTGTTTGAAAAGCTTTGAAATTGTTCTGTTGTTCTAAAGAATTTTACGAAAATGAAAAAATTGTCCTACATGACGTATGATTAATATTAATTATGGCTTTTTTCATAATTTGCAGCATAACTCTTAAATTTTTTAACTGATTTCAAAAATTTAAATTGTTATTAAATGAAAACATTTGGATTTTAATAGAATATTTGTATGTTCTACATTATAGCTCAAAGAAATTGATAAAATTTGAGTTTGATATTTAAATTAAAAAAAAAAATTTTAATAAAAAATAATTTTGTTGATTTCCAATATTGTTCAAATGTTTCATATTAAAATTAAAATAAATCTTTAATTGAAGACTTGTTTCAAAAATCTTCGAATTGGTCCGCTTGTTTAAAATAATTTTACGGAATTGATAAATTTTTCCAACATGACGTATGATTAATATTAATTACGACTTTTTTAATAATTTTCAGTATAACTCCTGAGTTTATCAAGAGATTTCGAAAATTTCAATTGGTAATAAATGAAAACATTTGGGTTTGTAATAGAATATTTATATGTTCTAAATTATAGCTACGAGAAATTGATAAATTTTGAGTTTGAAATCTATATTAGAAAATTAATTTTTTGTCATACAAAATATTGGGTATATCTTTTGAATACGGTTTTTGTTCTTAAAAACTTGTATGTAATTTTGCTACATATCTGTCATTTATTCTCATTTATCTATTGAGAATTATAGTGTAAACAATAAAGTTTTTTTTGCTTCAAAAAATATGGAATTGTTTGACAACAATTCTTGAATAAAATAAAAGCTAAAAATTTTGAAAATCCCGCGTTTTTACATCATACACCCATTAATTTGTAATTTTATTATAATATTATTTATTTAAATTTAAAAAAAGAACTTTATTTTATACATTTCTGTCAAAATTTATAAAATTGTTCTGTGTTTTTTCTAATGAAGTTTTTGAAAATGTTAAATTTGTTAAACATGACGTATGATTAATATTTATTAAGATTAGTTTTACATTTGTCCTTATAACTTTTGTAATTTTTAAAAGATTTTGAAAATTCCAAATGCCAATAAATTAAAATATTTCAGTTTATATAACAATATCAACGTTTAAAATAAATTTGCTCAAAAATTTAAAAAAATCACAATTTAAATTAAATAGTTTTCTTCACACCTTTAAATTCTAGTTTTATTTCACCTAATTAACACAGTTAATCACCAGAAATTACTAAATGTCTAAACACTTTTTATGCTAAACAAACTTTCATATTTATTCAATCAATCAATCAATCAGTCGGTCGGTCGGTCACAAATGAAAAACTTTTGTTGCAAATGGAAACACACAAAAAAAGATAACCGAAAACAACAACGACAGCAAAACCAAAGCCCTTTTAATAGCAATTGTATGGCATTGATGGCGAAAAGGAAATCCTTTAACAAAAGTTCATTAGAATATTTAACCACAACTTATGCCTTCAACAAAAGACCAATTCGCTCTCTCTCCCTATTTCTGTACGTGGTCAACAAATCTATGGTTTTGTTGTGTATGGAGTAAAGGGTAATGGAAAAATTAAATTCTATTGTTTTCCAAAAAGCACTAAAGCGAAATTCTCTCTAACCAACTGTTTTAAGGCATTTTAGCATAATGAGTGTGTGTATGTGTTTGCGTGTGCAGGTAAATATCTGTAAGATAAAAGGTTCAATGAAAAACCTCAATAAAATCCACAAATAAACGCGCAATTTCAACTACTTTTTTTTCGCAAAATACAAATGTATGTGAAGCGCACATTAAGAAGGCTCGCAAAATCGAATAAATTTGAAAAGTATATTTTTGTCATTTTGATTTAGATCATACACAGCTGAAAAAATGTATCTTACAATTCAATAAATTTTTATTTTAATATCGAAAACATTTTTTGGTTCCACACTAAAGGGGCCACACAAATGTACTTATATAGTACATTTATATATAAGAGTACATAGATATATAAGAGAAATGCTTAAAAAGTAGCATAAAGTGTGACATTACATATCCAATCTGTTTAAAACTAGCAACTAGTAGGGGATATAAGTTTGAAAGCATTGTTTAACCGGAAACAAATTTAAAGACTAGTTGAGCCACAGTGTAACTAAGATAGGCAGGTTTTGTTTTGAAAATTTTCATATTTTTCCAATCGGTACTACTGTGCGTTTATATGGAAATTGTCGGAATGGCGAAGGTGTAATTGAATGACTGCTATTCATCAAGGATTATTCGAGCATAGAATTGTAATAAATACAAGTGTTTGTGTATGTCTATTCGTAGGTTTTGTATAGTGTAACAAACAATAGTTTAAACAGAAATATTGTCTGTTTCTCATTGCACAGTACAACACATGATTTTGGGACTCAATTCTGACAATTGCACGTGAAAGTAGCCCCAAAAATAAGAACTTCTGCATCATTAGTTTTGTCAAGTTGGCTGCCGTAATAATTTAATGACCATACGAATTTTTTTTCCTCAAGGTGGATTTTTATCACTTTTTCTATATTTTAGCACGGTTATATCTCGTATACCGTACGGAATATCTCTTTTGTGGCTGAAGCAAAGTTGTAGATATTGAATAGTAGGAAAAAAGTACGGAACATACCTACCCGAAAAAGGTGCACCCAGTGCCTTAAAAATCGCAAAAATGCCCATTTTTTAACCAATTTTTCACCTTTTTTGCTCAATAACTGGATTACAAATCCAATTATGGACCGATCACCATGAAATTAGGTCATGTGATTTGTAACTATATGAAAGTTATTAATCATGAATTTTGTATGTATACCATCATTTTTAACAGATTTATTCACTTTAAAGTGATTTTCGGAAGCGGGTCTTATATGGGAGCTATGAATAATTATTGACCGATCATAATAAAATTTTTTGACATGAATTTTATATATATAAAACTTATTTTGAGCGAAATTTGTGTAGATACATATATAAATTAAACATTTATGACCGATAAAGTCCAATTTCGGGAGGGCATTTGTATGGGGGCTAAGTGAAATAATGAACCGATTTCAGCCAATTTCAACAGGCTTCATCCTTGTGCCGAACAAATTATATGTACCAAATTCCTTTATGATCGGTCCATAATTTGTCATAGCTCCCATATAAGACCCGCTTCCGAAAATCACTTTAAAGTGAATAAATCTGTTAAAAATGATGGTATACATACAAAAGTCATGATAAATAACTTTCATATAGACACAAATCACACGACCTAATTTCATGGTGATCGGTTCATAATTGGATTTGTAATCCAGTTATTGAGCAAAAAAGGTGAAAAATTGGTTTAAAAATGGGCATTTTTGCGATTTTTAAGGCACTGGGTGCACCTTTTTTGGGTAGGTATGTTCCGTACTTTTTTCCTACTATTCAATATCTACAACTTTGCTTCAGCCACAAAAGAGATATTCCGTACGGTATACGAGATATAACCGTGCTAAAATATAGAAAAAGTGATAAAAATCCACCTTGAGGAAAAAAAATTCGTATGGTCATTAAATTATTATGGCAGCCAACTTGACAAAACTAATGACGCAGAAGTTCTTATTCTTGGGGCTACTTTCACGTGCAATTGTCAGAATTGAGTCCCAAAGCAATGAACTGAAAAATGTTGTACTGTGTTGTGGAAAGTTAAAAGTGTCGAAAAACTTTCTATGAAATTCATACGGAACAGAATATTCAGCCCAATTATGAATAGAAAATCCGCGGGAATTTTTTCTCTTTACCGATTTTTCCTCCCGCGGATTTTTTATTCATAATTGGGCTGATAAATTTGTCCAACATATGACATATGAGTAATATTAATTATGACGTTTTTGATAAACTGCAGAATAATTTGTTAAAGAGATTTTGAAAATTTCTACTGGCAAAGAATTCAATCAAACATTTAGATTTTACAGGAAATAAAACAAATTTAGTTTGGAATCAAATTTTTAAAATTTAATTTTTGAATTATTATTTTGAATTATAATTTGGAATTTTTTATTAAATAAATCTTAGCTTTAGGTATTTGTGTAAATTTGTCTGTTTGTTCCAAAGAATTTTATGAAAGCGATAAAATTGTTCAACACGACGTATGATTAATATCAATTACGGCTTTTTTAATATTTTTCAATACAACCCCTAAAATGTTTAATTGATTTTGAAAATTTCATATCGCACTAAATTAAAGCATTTGAATTTCAATAGAATATAGAAATTTAGAATAGAATAGAAATTTTCTACGATTTCAGTTTGAAATCAAATTTTTAAAATTTATTTTTTTAACCTACAAAATTATTTTATTAATTTGTAATTTTACATAATATTATATATTAAAGTTTTAAACAAATCTTTACTTTAGATATTTGTGTCAAAATGTTGCCTGTTTGTTTCAAAGAATTTTATGAAATTGATAAAGTTGTCCAACAGTACATATAACACAGTGCAACACGAAAAAATATAACCATATACGGACACCACTATGCGATAAAAGACCAAAAAATAATGTCCCGTGTCTCCCAGTTGTGCCCAAAGTCATGCACCTTTTTTATGGGCCAACAAAGATTTGAGGCATCGGTGTAATTTTTGCAAAAAAGTGATAAATTTTTCCAGGCTCATATCTTGCAAAAAGTTCGGAATTTTGATTTACTCTCTGAGGCAAATTTTTAGCCCTAAAGTTTTTTGCATTATTGATCTTGAAGATGAAGTTTTTTTGATTATATATGTTCACAATTTTTGTTATTTATGACAAGGGCTACAACTATGCCTCAGAGAGTAAATAAAAATTCCGAACTGTTTGCAAGATATGAGCCTGAGAAAATGATTACTTTTTTGCAAAAATTACACCGGGGCCCCAAATATTTGGGGGCCTATAAGAAAGGTGCATGACTTTGGGCAAAACTGGGAGACACGGGTCTTTTTTTGTCTTTTATCACGTACTGGTGTCCGTATATGGTTATATTTCCGTGACTTAAAAAATTACACACAGTGTAATTAATATTATTTAAGACTTTTTGATACTTTTAAGTATCCTATAATGTTTAAACGATTATGAAAAATTTAGCTCGTGATGAATAAACCAATTAGATTTTATTATAATATCATCTTCTACAATATATGTAGCTTCAAAAAAATGTAAAAATTTGAGTTTGAAATCAAATTTCTAAAATTACTTTTTTTTATCAAACATAACTGTTTTAATAATTTTTAATTTTATTATAAGATTATATATTCATATCTCAAATAATTCTATATTTTATGCGTTTGTATCAGAAATTTTAAATTTTTTCTGTTTGTTCTGTAGAATTTTACTAAAGTGATAAATTTGTCCAACATGACGTATGAGTAATATTAATTACGACATTTTTGATAATTTTGAGTATAACTCCTAAAATGTTAAAATGATTTTGAAAATTTCTACTGGTAATAAATTAAAAGAATTGGATTTTAATAGAATACTAACATTTTTTACAATATAGCTTCAAGAAAATGTAAAAATTTGAGTTGAAATCAAATTTTTTACAAACAAAATTTTTATCAAACAAATTAATTTTAATAATTTGTAGTTTTTTTTATAAGATTATATGTAAAAGTTTTAAATAAATCTTTATTTTAGGCATTTGTGTTAAACATTTTAAAATTTTTCTATTTGTTCTAAAGAATTTTATGAAAGTGATAAATTTGTCCAACATGACGTATAATTAATATTAATTACGAATTTTTTGATAATTTTCTTCATAACTCCTAAAATGTTTAAATGATTTTGAAAATTTCTACTAGCTGTAAATTAAAACATTTAGATTTTAATGCAGTATTAATGTTTTTTCATAGCGATCTTAAGAAAATGGCAAAATTTCAAATTTAAATTAAATTTTTAAAATTATTTTTTATTTATAAAACAAATTAATTTTAATCATTTGTATTTTTTTATAATAATTCTTTATTTTATTTAATTGTGTCAAAAAGTTTTAAATTTTTCTGTTTGTTCTGAAGAATATTCCTTCCCATTTTATCAATTATCTTCCAAATATTTATTAATTCTCCCTGTTTACCACAAAAAAAAACTCTTTTGTAGCCAGCAATTTAATAATTTTATTTAAAAAATCGAATACAAATTGTTATTTTAGGTCTTTATAACCAACAGACATACAATATTACACACGCTTATTCATAGTACCTACGAAGTATGTAAATTTTTTTAGAGGGCCTTATTTGAAGTGCTGTCAAAGTTTAAATGTCAATATTAGTAAAACAACCAACCACAATATTGACTACCCATCTGCTTGTTTTTCTAACTACCAAGTAACCGTGACGCGTCTAAAAATATTATCATCTATGTATGTAAATTTACAAAAATTTACTCATCGATGTCGATGTTATGGCATGGAAATTTTTACACTATACACGTAGTTATACAATTTTTTGGTTGGCTTATTGTTGTTTATATTTCTTTTCTAACCATGCGACTTTAGCCAAGAGTTGGCCTTTGACGCCATTGTGTATTTAATTTGTATGTGCATATTTTATAAAATAACGTTACAAATAGATATATAAAATTTGTTAAATTTACGTATTTTTGTCATATATTTTTTTGTTAATTGTAATTGTTGTGTTTTGTTACAGTGAGTAAAGGAAGGACTGACAGACTGACTGGTGGTTTGATTTTAGACATTTACATAATGTAGGGAAGAGTATTATGATATCAATATTTTGGGTTAAAAATTCATTATTTAGAAATTGCTGTTGTTGTCATATGAGAATCTATTAGTTAAGGTTGATGAGTTTTTGTGAAAAAAGTAAAAATTTTTGTTTAGGTTTCTTTTTAAATCCTGGCTAGTGCCAAGCAGTATCAGGATACATTTTAATCGTTATAATACCAATGATTTCCCTGAGATATTTTATGTTCTAAATCGATTTAGCTAAGTCTGTTTGTCTGTGTGTGTAAATCAGGCTCATGTCTAAAATACACAACCAAAGTTAAAGAGATTTGTTGGAAATGTTTATCATTGTCCTAAGCAGATGGGTATTGAAAATCTGCCAAATCGGTTCAGTAGACAAAAAGTTATAGATAAAAATGTGAACAAATTCACCCACACCCAGCAACAGTGGTGTCGCTCGGGAAAAATGTGGTAATCGTATAGGAGGACATAGGCGATCAGAAAATAATATTTGTGAACAACTAGTTAGAACGCATGGTGTAATACAGGGTGTCAAAGTCGACCACCTCAGGTTTGAAGAATTGTGTAGCAAAATAAATTAATTATCAATTATTTCTCTTAGTTATTTCTTATAATTTAAAAGATATTTAAGTTTAGATTTTGAAATATTCGTTTTTTACCTCGACTTTGTTTTCTTTTTTGCAATTATCTTCGATAATTTTCTGCCTTAATGCCTATAATAGCATCATTATTTGCATTTCAATTAAACTCTGGCATATTTCAAATGTACGTGCAATTATTGACCATAAAACAAAATTACCAAATAAGTTTTCATTTAAAAGAGTATTAACTACATACAATTTTATAAAATATCATAAAATTTATACCATAAACTGACTGGGAGTATTAATATTAAATTTTTCACGCCACAACATGGCCGCATATTTTTGCTAACACACATAAAAATATATAGAGAATAAAATGTGGGAAAAAAATTTTAACAAATACGAATACAAATTCCTCTAAAACCATTAAATATTTACAAATAATGTTCAATATTCATGGATTTGTGTAAATATTTACCAATATTCAAATTTATGGAATTCAGCACGAATACACTCTCTTGTCAAATATAATTATTGTTGTTGTGTTTTTCTTTTTTGTTTTCTTTTGCTGCAATTCTTTTGTAGTTGTAGCTGCTGAATATTTTTGTGACAAACAACAATGAGTGGATTTTTTTTCGTTGTGTGTCTAAATGTAAACAAACAGAAATTTTAAAAGGTTATTCTTAAAAATATGCTGATTTTCCATTAAACAACAGCTGGACATGACATCAACAACTAATATAGATTTTTAGTTATTTGTATGAGTGTGAGTAGATTTTTATTATAGCATACTTTAGGGAGGGTAAATTTTTGGTACAATTCAAATTACTAACTTTAAAAGTTTTGAGCAGCCTTAAATTTTATATGCTACGAGGAAACTTTGAAGCAAGTATAGGGAATATTGAGTGAAATTTTAAAGAATTTCTCAAAAATGGCATATTCAGCTAATTTTTATTTTCAAGGAAAATGTTCTTTCTCAACTCCTGTGAAGCTACAATGAATGTTTATTACAAAGGTCAACAGGTCAAATTTTGTTAAAATGAACGAATTCACTTAATTGTGGATAAATTCGAAAGGAATCAATCGATATTTATCATCCACATCTCATTTCGTTGCTATTATATGTGGCTTTACGATAAAGCCGTTTTCGATTTTTAATGATTTTTTTAAAACAAAAAAATTAGCTATTTTCACGAAAAAAAATTATTTTCTGCTTCAATTTGTTATTATAACTCCGAAACAACAGAGCCGATTGAAAAGCAATATATATGTGAAAATGTCTACATAGCATGGGGAAAATGTTTTCAGAATTTAATCAATAGAAAGACGAACATTAACTACTCAATTTTATGTATATCAAACAAAAAACTAAAATGTTGTGAAAATGAGCGAATTCACTTAATTGTGAATAAATTCAAAAAGAATCAATCGATATTTATGATCGATTCCTCATTTTGTTCCTATTACATATGACTTTGCGATAGATTAATAAATCTGTACAATTTCTGCCGTTTTCGATTTTTAATAATTTTTTTAAAACAAAAAAATTAGCTATTTACACGTAAAAAAAATTTTTTTTGCTTCAATTTGTTATTATAACTCCGAAAACACTGAGCCGATTGAAACGTAATATATAAACGGATTAACGGTTATATAAATCTTAATTTTTCTAAGTTTCTTTTAATATTATTGAACTAACCCTTTTTAAGTTATCATTAATTATATGGAGAAAAGTCTAAAAAAAAAAAATATAATTTTACTTAATTTTTTTTTTAAAAAAACCTCTCCATAGCATTTAAAACTGGAACCACAATACACAAAAATTGTGTAGTGGTTTAAAAAACCTTAATATTTTTTCGATTTTGTAGCCTTGTATTAAATAATTGCACCAACTAAAACGAAAAAATGTACAAATTCTAAAACTTTTTAAATAGTACCAATTGTTCTCATCATTTGGCATTCACCATCAACTGCTATAAAGACCTCTATCTCACTTTCTCCCCCCAGTTACTCCCCCTCAAATGGCTGGTATTTGAAAATTATGTCATCGTTGTTTTTCTATAAATTTTATTTGTGTGGGAAGGTAGACAAATTTATTTTGGAATTTCTATTAAAGCCATTATGCCAAAGTAAGTAAGTGTGAGTGAATTTATATTATAGAATGTGTTTGTGTCTGTGTTATGTAGAAAATACTATATTCTGACTTGTACATAAATTCTATTGTTTGTATTTGAAAATGGTATTAGAAATTGTTGTTTCAATTGTTGTTGTTGTTACTATTATTGCAGTTGTTGTTTTTAGTTATTGGTTGTAGTTATTGTTGTTATTGTTATTATGATTAGGAAATATTAGATTGTTATCGCATCCTGTTCAGTTAGTTCGAACAGTCAATATGCTATTTTGCATTACTTGTTATACTAGTTAGTGTTACTACATACTGTTATTATACACGCTACCATTTGCTGGGTGGTATATTAGAGTGTTTAAGATTTTTGTAACATTTCAATTAATAGTCAAAGGAGAATATTCAAAAATGTCGATAATTAATTCGGTAAGGTAATAAATCTTTTTCTTGTAAACTCCTACTCCGATTGCAAAGGGCAATACGAACATTTCCTACAGAAGGACATACGTTTTTTGAAAATGAAATCTGTGATCACTAGGGTATTCGAATTATTCGATTTTTCTCTTGCTCGAATAAAACGAATAATTCGAATAAGAGATTTTAACTTTTTCGAATAATTCGATCACACGTTTAAAATTAATCGAATTATTCGAATAATTAAATTTTTTTTTTTTAAAAGTAAAGAATGAAGTTTTGATGTCGGTTTTTTAATATTTTATTGTTAAAGAAAAACAAAAAATAACGTTAATGTTAATGTTAACAATTCAAGTATTGATAATGTTAAAAAATATTCGAAAATAAAGTCCCTCATTAAATTTTCAACTGAAATATTCTGATCAGATTAACTTCAGAACAATCTACAAAACAATTGACTAGCAAACCCTTTAGTTTTCATTTTGGAGCTATGCTTTAAAAACTTTGAGCTAGTTGGACGTGATCCTGAATTCAAATACAATATAAACGTATTAAGAACTTTTTTATATCGTTCATTAATTCGGGTTTTAAATTGAGTAACTAATTCTTTAGTAAATTAATTATTCGCTATTTCTAAATTATTTATAACAAATTGTATTATACATCAAGCTCTATCAACGTTGCCGAATCTTTGCTTAATAAAGTGGTCTTGGGGAATTACACAATAAAGTTTGATATCATTGTCAGTGAACGTGGCTAATTTGCATGATTGATGCATTTACAAATACGAAAAAAGTTTATTACCATGTTAGACAAAGATGTTCAACGATGTTTAAAATCATGTATAAAGCTACGTTTGCACGATTGTCAGATCATACAACGTTGTCAGAAAAATGCTCAGAAAATGGTTAACACAACCATGTGAACTTATGTTGAAACATATGGTTGTTAACCATTTATTGAAAATTTTTCTGACAACTTTGTAAGATCTGACAACAGTGTATCAGAGTCCTAAGGCGAACTCCATACTTTTCTTGCAACAAAACGATAGTTTGCAATATTTGTGTTCACTTATATACATATATTTTAAGATCATGGCCTTCATCTATTTCAATGGAATCATTATAAATGTCATCCTCAACAACACTTTCGACGACCGTTCTAAAATCACATTCTCCTCACATTCAACTCCACTTTAATCTAAGTTAAAATTTTGATTATTAATTGCGATTCTTCTAATATTTCGCCAGCTAAATAACAAATATTTTATTCCGTAACTTTTATTTTCATTGGTTCAAGTCCTAAGTTAAAAATTTTGAAAGATTTGTTTTTAGAATTGCAACTTCTTGCAGTAATATTTATATATTTATAGAAGGAGCTATCGAAACACTCATCTACAGTGATCGAAAGTTCCTTTGTATTTAGTTATTTGTCGAATTTCAGAATCAATACAATTTTTGTGAGTCATTATTACTTATTTAAATTTGAAATTATGAAACACTTTAAGCTATTTAATAAATTTAAATATATGTGAACATTTATTCGTTTCATTCGATTATTCTACATAAAATTGTTCGAATTATTCGTTATTCGAAAATGACCATTTTTAAATTGTTCGAAGAATTATTCGTAAGAAATTATTCGATTAATCGAACGATCATTAGTCGAATAAATACCCTAGTGATCACCCAGTTGAAATACAAGGTGAGATATAGGGTGTCAAATTCGATCGTCTCTAGTTTGCAAAAATGTATGAACAGATTTCATATAAAATTTTTTAAAGCAAGTAGTAAAGTAATGCAAATCCTGTTTATTTTTATAATGGTGTTTTCTTTTCAGGCGTAAATTATGCCTTTAGTCTGCCTTTTACCTTTTTTTGTGTTCTTTTCTGAAAAACCTTTGACCCCAAAAATATGCTACATGTTTTACCCTCAATTTTATCAAAGGATTAGAAAAGCAGCACTTTTTAAACAGCTGTTCTTGTTAATGATTTTCAAGTTCGTTTGTATTAATGAAATAGTTCTGGTATTTTTTGATTAAAAATGTTAAATATGGAAGCAGAAAGTATAGTTTTAGAATATTTAAAAGATAAATAAAAGAAAATGACAGAAATTGCAATGATTTTTAATACATATTGAAACATTTAAAACAGTAAGAAAAAACCGTACAAAATATATAAATGTCTCTACGAAATACGTTAAATTTACCTATACATTTGTGTAGGCGGGGACGGAAAGGATTATATTCTAGTTAATCAATAATTAATGCCAGTATAGGGCACTTAATAATTCCCCTATAACTAATAAAATACTATTACTATTATACATACATTTGTTTCTTTATTGTACATATGTATGAAGTAGTCGTATTTTATTGTTCTCTTGTTGAAATCAATTGTTGTGGATGTTTTATTTTTGTTTGTTAAACTTTTGAACTCTGTATTGGTCAGTTATGGCAAATTATGTTTATTCTTTTTTGTGTGTACATACAGTACAAACATTTTATGTATTTGAATATATATTTATTTATGTTGACCCTTAACTACATTACAATTGTAGGAAAAAAAATTACAATATACATTGTGTAGAAATAAAATAATATAGAAAACTAATACATTAATGAATAAGTATTTAAATATTAATAATAAAACAATTGTAATTTAGTATAGTGTAGAGTTATATATTATAGTTCAGAGAAGAGTATGTATGTCTGTCCATGAGGGTACGTAATTTTGAAGAAAATTCAATGAAATTGAGCCCAGGAGCTTGTTCTGGCACAAATAGTTACAAAACATCACAAATCCAAAAATAACTGCATATTTTCAGGCTTATTTAGAATTGCTTAATGCATAAGTACATATTTACTATTGTGGGCTCTATTTGCATTTTTTATACCCTTCACCTTCGTGAGAAGGGTATATATAAGTTTGTCATTCCGTTTGTAATTTCTACATTTTTCATTTCCGACCCTATAAAGTATATATATTCTGGATCCTTATAGATAGCGGAGTCGATTAAGCCATGTCCGTCTGTCTGTCTGTCCGTCTGTTAGTTGAAATCAATTTTCTGAAGACCCCAAACATCTTCGGGATCCAAATTAATATAGACAATATGGATATCTAATAATAGATATTTCAAAGTCCATTGCAACGATGTAGATAAGGCTATAGTAAGTTGGACCTACAATGGGTCAAAATCGGGAAAATATTTTTTGACCCGAATTTTTTTTTCTTATTTTTTTTTCAAAAAAAAAAATTTAAAAACAATTTTTTAAAAAAATTTGAAAAAAACTTTTTTTAAAAAAAATTTTTGAAAAACAAAAAAAAAAAAAATTTGTTTACCTAAAAATATTTAAAAAAATGTATTTTAAAGTATAATTTGGTGAAGGGTATATAAGATTCGGCACAGCCGAATATAGCTCTCTTACTTGTTTGATTTTCAATGTTCCCAAGGTCTAGAATTTTCCGTCATCTAAACTATTTTCAAATTAGCAAAATCTAAACATTATCCGATTTTGGTAAAATTTTCAGCATTTGGTTTTAAGATGACGAATAATAATTTTAGACCTTTGGAACATTGAAAATCTCAAGTATCGAAACAAATAACTATTCTACAACAGTTTATGTGTTTAATCCTCGTTTAGTATTTATCAGAATCGAGAAAAAGTTAACTTGTCGCTCAGTTGGTCTCAAAGTTTCGTGACTAATCAATGTTAATATCGATTGAGATTTGTTTACTATTACATTTCATTTATTACATTTACCTTTTGAAAAATAGAATTATTCGATATTGCAAACATGATCGAAAAACAAGTAAGAGAACTATATTCGGCTGTGCCGAATCTTATATACTCTTCACCAAATTATACTTAAAAATATTTTTTTTTTTAAAAATTTTTAGTTCCATCGTTGCAATGGACTTGGTAATATCTATTATTAGATATCCATATTGTCTATATTAATGACTTAGTAATCCAGATATAGATAAAAATAGGCTAAAAATCGAGTTGGTCCCGGTTTTTTCCTTATATCTCAGCCATTTGTGGGCCGATTTTGTCGATTTTAAATATCAACCGAGCCGGAAGAATTCAAGATATATGTATTGATGTATGAATCATGGATGCAGGTTATTTGGGGGCTACGGAAAGTTGATTTAAACATACAGACGGATAGACGGGCATGGCTATATCGACTTGTGGGGTCGCAAATGAAAAATGTAGAAACTACAAACGGAATGAAAAACTTATATATACCCCTGCCACTCATGGCGAAGGGTATAATTATCAGTTATTTTACGAACATATATTCGAGAATTATTCGTATTTGCGAAGTATCGATTGTTTAGTTGGGTAGATGCATAAAATAAGAAAAGATACCCCAAAATAAACTGCATACTTTCAGGCTTATTTAAAATTACTGAATGCAGAAATATTTCATTTTATATTTTCACAAGAAAATTGTTATAATGTATTCTTTAATGTTGGTTAATAATTAAGAAATCTTTTGTATTGCTTTTTTCTTAACAATCACAAAATGAGCAGCTCAATTTCAATGCAATTGATTATATTTAAAAGCAGAAAAGACGTGATGTACGAGTAATGGCCACAATGATTTTTTTTATATGCACCTTATAAAATTTTTGCTTATTTTAAAAGTCTTTTTAAATAACGAAATCCATTTACTTATCAAGCGTTTAACATTTAAGACAAACTACTGGCCGGCACATCGTTAATGTCTGACTGACAGTCAACAGAGACTGTGACCAGAAACTGATTGAAAATACATATATTTTTTAACACAATTTCAACGCGAAATTAATTCAATACAAATAAAATCACAGACATTACACAGCAAACTTACATACATACATAACTACAAAAGAACAAACAGAAAAAGATAAAAAAAATTAAATATTATCAACAATTAAAATATTTTTAAATGAAATGTCATGGGAAATCGATTTGATTTCTCATCGTTATTTATCGTAGACCATTAAAAGTGAATGATGAAACAGAAAATGAAATCACTTAAAAATGGCTAAAGGAATAAAAAAAATTGCACATCACATAGTTATACAAAAAAATGAAATGAAAAAAGTAACAGTCTCCAGATAAAGATCTCTGAATGTCTGAGTGTCTATCTGTCTGTAAGTCTATATGACTGTTAGTTGCATTGGGGAATATAGCGTAACAGTTGCAGAAATAAAATTGAAATTGAAATAAGAATTTACGTTAATACCGATGTAATATATGTACATACATACATACGTACTTACGTTTATGCTAGTATAAGTATAAATAAATTTCATTTACTTACAAATTGATTCCATCGTATCCAGCACCCAGGCCCACATGATCAATGCCAGCGACACGCTTAATGTGATTTATATGAGCTGCGACGATGATGATGGCAATGATGTTAAATAAACCAAGAAATAAATATTCCATCCCACCAAAAACGCAGCAGAAATAAAAATTGCCAGAAAAATACAGCCAAATAACGTTGACACACACAGTACAGTGTAAAAAGCGTTGGCAAAGTAGGCAAGCAAAGTGCCAGTCCAGCGTAACCAATCAGCAGTCATAGATGCAGCAAACAGCAGTAGCAGCATCATTTAATATCATCAGCAACATTGCAGTAAGTTGATTGTTATGCGTTCAAGATGAATCAGCAACAAGAAAATTTGCATAATGCAATTGAATATTCGAGTTGGTTTTGTTTTTTTGTTTTCACCCAAGATTTTTCATAAGAAAATTGGTTGCAAAATTAAATGAAGTTCAATGTACCATTATAAAATAATGAATTTTTGTTGGCGTGAATAAAAAAAAAGTTGTATAAGTAGCAGCAGCACCATGAAAATAGAAAAGATAAAAGACAATATACAAATTAGATTATATTTATTATGGAAAAACGGATATAGTTATTGAGCCATTCATTGCGAATGAATTCTTGTGAGATTTGACAAGGCAACTATTAATTGAGATGATTTTTTTAGGAAATTTTTAAATTTTTTGCAAAAAAAAATATATAAAGAGAAGGTCTAAGTGTTAGCAGGAATTTGTATTTGACCTAGTTATATTTAATACTTGTTATACTCTACACAATGAGTGGTAAGTTTATCATTCGGTTTGTAATTTCTAAATTTTTCATTTGCGAATCCGTAAAGTATATCGAAGGTCTATATTCAAAAACACAATTTTTTTAAGATAAAAAACGCAACTTTTTCAAGATAGACAGATAACAACGTGTGTAATTTTTTGAGTCCCGTGTTTCCCAGTTTTGCCCAAAGTCATGTACTTTTTTTATGGCCCCCAAAGATTTGGGCCTCGGTGTCTTTTTTGCAAAAAAGTGATAATTTTCTCAGGCTCATATCTTGCAAACAGTTCGGAATTTTGATTTACTCTCTGAGGCAACTATGAAAGTTGTAGTCCTTGTAATAAAGAACAAAAATTGTGAACATATAAAATAAAAAAACTTCATCTTCAAGATTAAAATCGCAAAAAAACTTAAAAAAAAATCGATTTTTTACCTTTTTTCCCCTGTTCAGGTCCATAGGTAGCAAACTGTTCAAAATTCAAGGAAATAATCAACTACAAAAATATACCTAAGATCTCAATAAACAACTTTCTATGAACTTCCAAGGAATGATTGTTAACACCGTTTAGGTAGGCAAAAAAAACTATTAAAGTATTATAAACTAAAGCATACTTTTAGGCAGCTTAAAAAAAAATTATTTCTAAATTTATTGCGAATGAAAATGGAAAAATTTCCCGAATATCTGGCTAGACATGAAACCGTAATATACCATTATCACAACAAGTAAGAAAGTATGGTCGATCAAGCCCGACCATATAATACCCTACACTAAGTAAAAGAGCAAAAACATTTTTCTTTTAAAATTTCAATAATTTATATTTTTGAGTGATTTTCGGAAGTGGGCCTTATATGGGGGCTATGACTAATTATGGACCGATCACCATGAAATTAGGTCGTGTGATTTATGTCTATATAAAAGTTTACTATGTTGAATTTTGTGTGTATACCAACATTTTTAAGCGATTTATGCACGTTAAAGTGATTTTCGGAAGCGGGTCTATATGGGAGCTATGACTAATTATGGACCGATCGTAACAAAATTTGGTGACATGAATTTTGTATATATAAAACTTATAAATTAAACATTTATGACCCATAAAGTCCAATTTCGGAAGGACATTTGTATGGGGGCTAGGTGAAATAATGGACCGATTTCAGCTAGTTTCAACAGGCTTGTTCCTTTAGCCGAAAAAACTATATGCACCAAATTTTATCGAAATATATTCTAAATTGCGACCTGTACTCTGCGCGCAAGGTTTACATGGACAGCCAACCAGACGGACGGACGGACATCGTTTAATCGACTCAGAAAAACATTCTAAGTCGATCGGTATACTTTAAGGTATTAGACTAATAATTTTGGTCGTTACAAACATCTGCACAAACGCATAATACCCTCCCCACTATGGTGGTGTAGGGTATAAAAAGATAGAGGGAAATAAATGTGTAACTTCTAAACGGGGTTAAGTTTTGAATTTGGAACTCATGAAATCGAAATGCATTTTATTGAGTTTTGGTCAAGATACAAATTTTTCAAATTGAAATAAAATTTTTATTTATGAATATTTTTTAATGGAATTTTACAAATATGTAGATTTTTCTATTGAAAATGGAAAAATAAAAACAAATTTTGAAATTTTGTTATCAGGAGCCCAACAAAAAATATGATTTTTTAGTTTTTTGACCATAATATCTATACCAGACTAGGGGCTATCAGAACCCTTTACAACATAATTAAGAACATATTGGGCCATCTAATCTGAGTTACTATATTTTGATATCGACTATGCAATTTGAGAATTTTTTCCCTAAAGTTGAATTTTATAAGAAAAATAGGTGTTTTTTGGATGGATCTGGTGCCTTCGGTATCAACAATTTTAATTTTTTTTATAGCTTCCAAAAAGTATAAATTCTTTATACATTTTCTTAGAAATTTTTTCCCCCCAAAAAATTGGGAAAAATCGCCTTTTAAAAAGTATTACTTTGGACTCAGTCATTATTTTTAAACAGTTATTTTTTTATTTGACACATACATTTGTTGTTAGTCCAATAATGAAAAAAGAGGAAATAGGAAAATATTTGGATCCGCTGTTATCAAAAAAACTGGAGTAGGGTGGGTAAAAATTATGAACATTTATTTAATGCGAATAACTTCTAAGTAATTTTTTTGAAATCGGAACACAAACGAAAAAATAGGATTGCCACGCCCCTGGTAGGCCCATGGTTCTGGTACTTTTGGCTCGGAATCCATATGCTGCCAGATAGATGGGAGGTCATAGCTAACAATGGCCAATACTTTGAATAAATTTATATTGTACAAGCGTTTCAAATCAAAAACAAAAATTTTGAAAAAATCCCGCATTTTTAAGTCATAAGTCATTCCTTTTTGGAGTAATTAATCTTTTCAGACACATTAAGTCGCCACGTAGAGGGTTTAAAATAATTTCGTAAAAAAGGTTTGTATAATTTATATACAATTGAATGTTTGACAATTTTAGAAAATCTGCTCTTATTTTGTTTTACCACTTGATTCGAGCTAATATCCACACAACCTCACTTTAACTTACGTAAACAGGACATCCTTTTAATGTCATATTGATTTGAAGCCATTAACACTTGAAAATTAATTGCCTGCTCTATAGAAGTCCACACACAATCATCATCCTTGTTGTAGCCCTTCTCATCGACATCATCATCAAGGTTTTTCTTTTTTTTTGTTTTGTTCGCAGTTTAATGGTTTTCTCTATTTTCATTTTCATTACTTACCCACTGCATCATGTACGGTTGAATTTTCACTACACGAAAGAAATCTCGAATAAAAATTAACCATAATAATGCCACCATTCTTGGCCATCGATTGTAACATGTCATCCTGTACATTACGGCTCGAATTGCACAACTCATAGGCAGATGAGTGAGAAAATATCACAGGTGCCTCGCTAACTTCCAAAGCGTCACGCATGGTGCCCGTTGAAACGTGTGACAAATCCACCATCATGCCCAAACGATTCATCTCGCGTATGATTGTCTGCAAAAATATAAAACAGAATAGAAATGAATGGAAAAATTTAAGTAAAACAGCAAGTATGAGGTTGCTAGTATGTATTGTTGTATTTAAAAAAAATAAAAATAAAATAAAACAAAGAATAAGAGAGTTAATTACTGTTTGATTGTTTCACACGGCAAGGACAGGAGGATGAGCTACTGCTGAATGACCATGTACATTTGAATAGAGTGATGCATACAATTGCTTTTAATTATAATTGATGGGTTACATTTCTCAACCAAACAACCAGAGATGGATGGTTGATCACAACACAATTCATTTGAAATAACGCATTTCAAATAAAACCATCAAATATAATTTCACTTGTATTATAGTAAGCTTTGATGACTTGTCAAACAGTTTTGCAAAAATTTCATAAAAATAAACATTTATTTTCTAAGAATTTTTAAATTTGTTTTCACTTCAAAGATTTTAATTGGTTTTTCAAAGCTATTATTTAATCAACATTTTTAAATTCCGAAGTTTTTAATAGTTTTTTATTTAGTATTTTCTAATAACATTTCTACATTGTTTTATTTTAAAATAAATATTCATATTTTTTCATAACTAAGCTACTTATGAGCAATAATTTGTTAATAAACTGAATTTTGTTTTATATCTTCTTAGTTTACAATTGAATATAAACACACGCTTGTAAATTGTTTTCATATCATTTGTATTTTTAAATAATTTTTTTTTTTAATTTTGTCTGCCAATTGTTTGGAGTTGTTTTGATTTAATTAAATATTGACTAAATAAAAAGCATTATTTAATGAAAAGAAACGAATATATTTAAATAAATCAAGCGTAATGATATAACAATGATAAGGGCTTTTTTAAATTCAGTTTTTTTTTTTAACTTATGAATACAATTTTGGCTGGTATCCTTTGAAATAAAACCAATTAAATTCGTCAAGACTATGCTAAATCACAATCTAAATTAAATGATTCAATAAGGGTAAGGGAATTTCAATTTTAGTTTGATTTTACTGAACTAGAACTGAACTAGAACTGAACTAGAACTGAACTAGAACTGAACTAGAACTGAACTAGAACTGAACTAGAACTGAACTAGAACTGAACTAGAACTGAACTAGAACTGAACTAGAACTGAACTAGAACTGAACTAGAACTGAACTAGAACTGAACTAGAACTGAACTAGAACTGAACTAGAACTGAACTAGAACTGAACTAGAACTGAACTAGAACTGAACTAGAACTGAACTAGAACTGAACTAGAACTGAACTAGAACTGAACTAGAACTGAACTAGAACTGAACTAGAACTGAACTAGAACTGAACTAGAACTGAACTAGAACTGAACTAGAACTGAACTAGAACTGAACTAGAACTGAACTAGAACTGAACTAGAACTGAACTAGAACTGAACTAGAACTGAACTAGAACTGAACTAGAACTGAACTAGAACTGAACTAGAACTGAACTAGAACTGAACTAGAACTGAACTAGAACTGAACTAGAACTGAACTAGAACTGAACTAGAACTGAACTAGAACTGAACTAGAACTGAACTAGAACTGAACTAGAACTGAACTAGAACTGAACTAGAACTGAACTAGAACTGAACTAGAACTGAACTAGAACTGAACTAGAACTGAACTAGAACTGAACTAGAACTGAACTAGAACTGAACTAGAACTGAACTAGAACTGAACTAGAACTGAACTAGAACTGAACTAGAACTGAACTAGAACTGAACTAGAACTGAACTAGAACTGAACTAGAACTGAACTAGAACTGAACTAGAACTGAACTAGAACTGAACTAGAACTGAACTAGAACTGAACTAGAACTGAACTAGAACTGAACTAGAACTGAACTAGAACTGAACTAGAACTGAACTAGAACTGAACTAGAACTGAACTAGAACTGAACTAGAACTGAACTAGAACTGAACTAGAACTGAACTAGAACTGAACTAGAACTGAACTAGAACTGAACTAGAACTGAACTAGAACTGAACTAGAACTGAACTAGAACTGAACTAGAACTGAACTAGAACTTAACTAGAACTGAACTAGAACTGAACTAGAACTGAACTAGAACTGAACTAGAACTGAACTAGAACTAGAACTGAACTAGAACTAGAACTGAACTAGAACTGAACTAGAACTGAACTAGAACTGAACTAGAACTAGAACTGAACTAGAACTGAACTAGAACTGAACTAGAACTGAACTAGAACTGAACTAGAACTGAACTAGAACTGAACTAGAACTGAACTAGAACTGAACTAGAACTGAACTAGAACTGAACTAGAACTGAACTAGAACTGAACTAGAACTGAACTAGAACTGAACTAGAACTGAACTAGAACTGAACTAGAACTGAACTAGAACTGAACTAGAACTGAACTAGAACTGAACTAGAACTGAACTAGAACTGAACTAGAACTGAACTAGAACTGAACTAGAACTGAACTAGAACTGAACTAGAACTGAACTAGAACTGAACTAGAACTGAACTAGAACTGAACTAGAACTGAACTAGAACTGAACTAGAACTGAACTAGAACTGAACTAGAACTGAACTAGAACTGAACTAGAACTGAACTAGAACTGAACTAGAACTGAACTAGAACTGAACTAGAACTGAACTAGAACTGAACTAGAACTGAACTAGAACTGAACTAGAACTGAACTAGAACTGAACTAGAACTGAACTAGAACTGAACTAGAACTGAACTAGAACTGAACTAGAACTGAACTAGAACTGAACTAGAACTGAACTAGAACTGAACTAGAACTGAACTAGAACTGAACTAGAACTGAACTAGAACTGAACTAGAACTGAACTAGAACTGAACTAGAACTGAACTAGAACTGAACTAGAACTGAACTAGAACTGAACTAGAACTGAACTAGAACTGAACTAGAACTGAACTAGAACTGAACTAGAACTGAACTAGAACTGAACTAGAACTGAACTAGAACTGAACTAGAACTGAACTAGAACTGAACTAGAACTGAACTAGAACTGAACTAGAACTGAACTAGAACTGAACTAGAACTGAACTAGAACTGAACTAGAACTGAACTAGAACTGAACTAGAACTGAACTAGAACTGAACTAGAACTGAACTAGAACTGAACTAGAACTGAACTAGAACTGAACTAGAACTGAACTAGAACTGAACTAGAACTGAACTAGAACTGAACTAGAACTGAACTAGAACTGAACTAGAACTGAACTAGAACTGAACTAGAACTGAACTAGAACTGAACTAGAACTGAACTAGAACTGAACTAGAACTGAACTAGAACTGAACTAGAACTGAACTAGAACTGAACTAGAACTAAACTAGAACTAAACTAGAACTGAACTAGAACTGAACTAGAACTGAACTAGAACTGAACTAGAACTGAACTAGAACTGAACTAGAACTGAACTAGAACTGAACTAGAACTGAACTAGAACTGAACTAGAACTGAACTAGAACTGAACTAGAACTGAACTAGAACTGAACTAGAACTGAACTAGAACTGAACTAGAACTGAACTAGAACTGAACTAGAACTGAACTAGAACTGAACTAGAACTGAACTAGAACTGAACTAGAACTGAACTAGAACTGAACTAGAACTGAACTAGAACTGAACTAGAACTGAACTAGAACTGAACTAGAACTGAACTAGAACTGAACTAGAACTGAACTAGAACTGAACTAGAACTGAACTAGAACTGAACTAGAACTGAACTAGAACTGAACTAGAACTGAACTAGAACTGAACTAGAACTGAACTAGAACTGAACTAGAACTGAACTAGAACTGAACTAGAACTGAACTAGAACTGAACTAGAACTGAACTAGAACTGAACTAGAACTGAACTAGAACTGAACTAGAACTGAACTAGAACTGAACTAGAACTGAACTAGAACTGAACTAGAACTGAACTAGAACTGAACTAGAACTGAACTAGAACTGAACTAGAACTGAACTAGAACTGAACTAGAACTGAACTAGAACTAGAACTGAACTAGAACTGAACTACACCTTCATCAATTGAAAATGAGAACTTTTCAATTCAATTCAGAAAAGATCAATTGGAATTGAGATTTTTCATTTGATATTCAGAAAATCCCAATTGAAAACGAGATTTTTAATTCCAAATTCGGAAAATAATAATTGATAATGAGAATTTTCACTTATAATTCGGAAAAGAAAATTTGAAAATGAGAATTTTTATTTGAAATTCATAAAAGAACAATTGAAATTGTCCAAATTCTCAAAACTTTTTAAATATTTAGTATTTCTTTAAAACTTTAAATAAATATTTCTCTTAAAATTCTCATTTTCTATTATTTTCTTCTCATTTTCATTTGTTCTTTTCTGAATTTCAAATGAAAATTCTTATCTTCAATTAAATTTTTCTTTTCCGATTTTTAAATGAAAATTTTCATTAATAATTAGTTTTTTCTGAATGAAAACTCTAATTTTTAATTGAAATTTTCTGAATTTCAAACAAAAAATCTTATTTTGAATTGAGTTTCTTTGAATTTAAATAAAAATTCTAATTTTCAATTGTTTTTTTTTCCGAATTATAAATGACAATTCTCATTATTAATGGTTTTTTCCCCGAATTTCAAATGAAAATTCTCATTATTAGTTGTTATTTTCTTAATATCAACTGAAAATTCTAATTTTAAATTAGGTTTTTTGAATATCAAATGAAACATCTCATTTACAATTGTTTTTTTCCGAATTACTGTTAAAAATGGTGTAGAACTGAGATTATATTTAATTAAATTAATTCTGCCCTTTAAATATTATATATACGATTTGCTATAGATGATAAAAAAATATTATTTAAATGATATTTCTATTAATCATTTAAGGTGGTACAAAAAAGTTCCTTAGTAACAATATGGGAGTGTCCTGATTATAATATTAAAATGGTTGCTTAATATTAATTAATAAATATGTCTATTCTAAATATAAATATGTCGGATACATATTAGGGCGTTTCACAACTTTTAAAGGGACATGGGAATTCTTAAGACCAAAAAGATTTTTGCACGAAATTTAAAAAAATCTCCAAAATCTTTTAGGTCAGAGTAAGAGTAGTTGGTTAAGAATAGCCAGAGCCAGGAAAGGTTTGCGGGGAAGCACCCTAATATTTAAAAAGGATATATTACAAACAAACTATTAATTAAAATTTGGCAAAGAAATCTTTATGTACATTTATATTTCTGTATTGTATTTTAGTAATTTGGAAGTTTGTATATTTTCATGTCAAACTGCCATAATATTTTTGCCAATATGCCAATCCTAAGGATTATTCACTTCGGAAAATATTTGTGTTAATGTTCTAAAAATAATTTATTTATTTTGCAGTTTTCTTTACACATTCTACTTATTAAATATATTAAGAATAATGTTACAATTTAACCTTTACAAAACCTTTTATTTAGCTGGAAAAGAAGTTGTATTTGCTAATGAGAAAATTTGTACCAAAAAAAAGGGGGCAAAATTAAAAACATTGTGGTTTAAATGTATATTTTACTTTACAAAAACGCTCTTGTCGTTCATGTCCTTCTGGTTGTTATTATAAAGTTTAATTTAAAAATAATTTTATCCTTTTAACAATAATCCTTTTTTGTATAACCAAACCGTTTAGTAACATTTATCACAGAGTATTTATGTATGTATTTATTTTGCTTAAATCTTTCTCTAAGTAAAGAGAGAGAGAAAGATAGAGAGATATAGAAATAAAACGAAAATGAATTGAACAAGTATGAAGATAAAAATAAATATTTTACAAGACATTACTGCTTAAGCATCAAGGTAAGCAAATAAGAAATAATTTAAGCCAGTATACTTTCGGGGGTTAGGAGAAAAGTTATCGAAAAGTTTTGGAGGCTCTTATATCCAAATATTGGTGGAAATTTTAATATAGATTTTATAGAAACACGTCTAAGCTATATTTTTTTACACTTTTATGTGTATAATTTCAAATTGTGTTTTATTTTTAATTAAATATTATATAACAAAATGCCAGGCTTCAATTTCATGCCGCCTTATATCAATTTCAATAACTTAAATTCCAACAATTTAACACAAATTTCCACAAATCCCCAGCAAGCTTAAAAAATAAAACTTTTCTCATTATTTGTTTACTTATCAATCATCCCACTTACCTAGACTAAGCAAAAGTTATTTCTTTAGAGAAAAAAAATATACAAATAAAAATATAATATGTTATTCAATTTTCTCGAAAAAAATATGTAGCAGTAAACCACAAAAAGGAATATTTCATATAAAAACCTGGACAAATAGATATTTAAGCATGTATCTTATTCATCATCATCAACATCAGTATTTGTATCATCATTGGTTGTGATAAATGTGCAAAAAAAAAATCAACAAAATTAAATATTTTTTGTGGTTTTTTTTTGGAAAATATGTGTGTATAAGCTGCACTAGATCTTTAATATTCACCTTTGGATCCCACATCTATTTCATATAAAGGTTTCTATGTATTGGTATGTACAAGTATCTATGTGCATATTTTTATTACATTTATAAACCAACACCATGTTAAACATACTTGTAGTGGAATTAATAGTAGAGTGTTACAACCAACTTTTAACCCTCTGGAGTATGAAAGGTACAAAAACTCATTTAAACTTTTAAATTGAAATAAAATATCCAAACATAGTTGCAATACTTATATCTATCTACATGTATTAGAGTCTGTGTGAGTTTAGGGCAAAAAAATAATATATAGTAACAGTGTTGTTAAAATAATTATATATGCAGGCAAAGGGTATGTTACTAAGTAGATGTTAAGCCTAAAAAATATTTGAAGTTTGAGGAAAAATACATTATATTTATTGTAAACTAGTTGACCGCACCCGGCTTCGCCCGGTAGCATTTACTAATGTTAGTTCTTCACCTGCCTGTTCTTATTATTTGCAAATAAAATATCTAAATTTGTACTGCATACTTTAGGGAGCTGTTTTATTACAGTTGACAGGACTCAAAAAAAAAAAACGAGTTTTACCCGGAATTTTTGAATTTTTTCTTTACAAACCATCTCCTGAAAATTTTGAATCGAATAAAAAAAATCAGCCAAATCGCTCCAGCCGTTCTCACGTGATGACATTACATACATGGACCATTTCATTTTTATATATATATGTAGATAAACACTTCACAAGTTGAAATTGAAAAGTATGTATCTGCAATAATACTTTTTTTATCTGATTTTATATCTTTACTTCCCAACATATTGCTTTTGTTGTCGGCAATAACTTCTCTCTATTTAAATCGAACTTTCTCAGAGATCGCACTATACGAGTTGTTATAGATGGCATCTCATTTAAGATAAATTCAGAGGTACCGCAAGGCTTCGTTTATTCTCCTTCTCTATTCCTTATTTTCCTAAACGACCTTCTACGTCAAACTTCCAACCCTATATATTTTTATGCAGATGACAGCATCATTTGTCATTCATAATCATTCAGTTATAGACAAAGTTTGTTGGAGATTGGGGTAATGAGGCAAAACATGAATGATTCCCTTAATAGGGAGCTTGTGAAAATCTCTGAATGGGATCGCTTTCAACGATCGCAATACTTAGTGTTGCTTGTTGAAGAACGACAGATCATGTCGCTTCATCTATATTTATGTAAAAATCAACCAACTAAATATTGTAAATATTGTGGAATCTGACGCTTTTGATGTTCAGGGCATGAGAATATATTGTGATGTCATCTGGTCTAAACACATTTTTCCAGTGTCGAAATAAGTATTCAAGTGTCTCGGATTTCTGAAACGGTGTAGGAATTACTTCCCCTCATCTGATTTCCTCACTATTTAGAACACCTATATCCAACTGAAAGTTGAATACAACTCTCATGTATAGGCCGGTGCACAGGGGATGGCTTCATACATTTTTTGGCAAAAATTATAAGGAGTAGTCGTAGAGCGCTGAAATTTGGCACAGAGAATTATATGGACCAAACTAAGAAAAAAATAAAATTTTATCAAAATCGACCACGCCCAACGCCCACTGCCCATACAGTCCAAATGGATTTTTTCGCATAAAATTTTTCCTATCCAAGTAAAAGTCTAGAAATTTGGTACATATATTTTTTGAAACAAAAGAAGAACGCATGCCGAGTTTCAATAAAATCGGCCATGCCCACCGCCCACGAAACCCATACATAGATTAGAATTGTTTTTGATATTTCGTTTATTATTCGACAAAAAATGTTAAGTTTTCATACTGTTCCGAAAAGAACTATGTTTTTTTAATAGAAGCAAGACACTCCCTTTCATTTTATTAAAACAACAGCTTGGGGGAAAGTGGGGCTACATTATTATTTTTTCCATGGAAAATCAAAAATAAAATAATTTTTTAGAGGATTATAGATATGGCCATATCTTCTGAACGGTTTATGATATCCCCATATTTTTTTTTGTATTTATGGAGAAATGCTATATTTTTCAAATATGTTAAAGGTAAATTGTATTATCAGGAAAATTATACATTTATAAAACACTGACTTGCGTGAAAATATAAGTAAATTTTTGCTTAACATCCTTGCATGGACTTTACTTAAATTTTTTAAAAATAAAATACAATTTTTCTAAAAACTATAAATGCACATTTCATCTTTAAACATTTCTCTACAAAACTGCATCATTTGATTTTTGAAATTGAGTGATCGAAAAATAGGGTTTTTGACACAAAAATCACTCTGTGCCGCGTACAGGAGAGGGCGAAGGTGATTATTGGTGACAGTAGGGTATCTAACTCTAGTGATTCTCTATTTCAAGTTTATAATCATACTCTACATTTTTAAGAAATAAAATAAATGAAAAAAAAAAATCTAGTGATTCGGAGGAGCACCGACGCAATATGGCCTTTCTTCATAGTGGGGCAGAATCAACATTTTTTTGGAAATAAATCGGGCATAACTAAACGGCTGGTTCGGTCAGGATAAAATTTGACATGGGCATAGCCAAAGAGTATTCGGGCTCCACAGGTTCCAGGGGCGGCGCTATGGGGTTTCAAAAATAGGGTACCTTCGAAATGTAAAATGTTTAAACCGTGCCATTTTTTTGTTTCCCATCCGATTTCAAAGATTTGAATACAAACAAAATTTCAAGTCACTATCTCAATTAGATTCAAATATTGGCCACTTTAAAACTCCATCCTATAAAAATATTGCACTTTTTCATATTTTAGAATAAAATGTCAAAACCATTGACTTGGTGTTGAATAAAATATTAAGCAAATTTTTTAAAATTTTATATTATGAAAAAGTGCAATATTTTTGAAGGACGGAGTTTTAATTTGGCATATTTTTGAATCAAATTGAAATATTGACTAGAAATTTTTTTATAAAATCAAAAATTAACATATCTAAACACAAAAGAATAGCTCGGAATAAATGTGGATAAATTTTTCCTAATATTTGCAATCCTATTATAATTTTGATACAAATTTTAGTTTTAGAAACTCAATAAATATGTAATATGTAATTAAATCTTTATTTATTAACAAAACTCAATGAAATTTACAAAATTTTTTAAATTTATCATTCTAAATAACAAAATGCAAAAACACTTGTCACAAGGTCAAAGGGAATCCCGCAATTCCTAAAAATTGGAGCTAAAATCCCAAAAATGGTATTTTTTTACAATTGTGCCCATTTCTTTTGCTTCTGAGAAAATACTTTGGGAATAAATAGAGAATAAATCAAAGTTTCCAATACTGCTTTCCGTTTTCTGATCCCAGCTTTGGGATTTTAGAACATGTAGCCCAAATTTGAAAATTTAATAAAAAATAGGTCAAATTCCGAAGGGCATAGGAGCGACGTGTTTGATAAATAAGACATCTTTTTTATACGAAAATGTTCTCAGTAAAGATACCTTACAGAATATATTCTTCACTTTTTCGTCCAAAAAACAGCAAAAATCTGCTATTTTTTTAATTTTTAAATTGAAAATCGTTTATTTTTTGATCCATAATTGATATTGCTCTGAAATCTTTTGCATATTATTGTAATTTAGTTGTCGTACTAACAAAAATAAAATTCGAGTCCATTCAATCCAAAAGTACGACCTAAATTTTTTAAAGAGCTGACCAAGGTATGACTAACTTTTAAAATTTCAATTTTGAAATGCCTATAACTTGGAAATTTAAGATGTAAGATGTTTTTTCTAGACCTAGATAAATATAAAAATCTTTCAACTCGGATAGGAAACACAAAAAAATGGCACGTGTTTAAAAATGTTACATGTCGAAGGTACCCTACATAGCGCCGTCCGTTAATAATTCAAACTCGATTACTCCTTGGGTGCGCCCACGTCTAATATTAACCCGATCGGTTTAGAAATGCCAGATTTATTTCCAAAACATTTTTATTCTGCCCCATTGTGTATTGGCTTGATTCGTTCCTGGCCTTTAAAGATGAACACTTCTTTTGGCTTGGAATCCATATGTTGCCAATACTTTGAATAAATTTATTTTGTAGAAATGTTTCAAAATAAAATATAAATGAAATTTTGAAGTCATACATACGTCCATTAAACATACATATGTTTCTGAACTGATAACAGGAATAGCAACTAGTATTATTTTGGGCACATAACAATGTGTTTGAGTTGGTATATTTGTATAGTTCTGTTGCAAAAATACTGATAGATATACAAAAAGAGCTAAACTGTAATGCACCCTGGAATACAAATTCAGTGTTAATATTACAAAACATTTTGCAACACCCTTTATCTTACTCTGTCTCTGTGCATATTTTAAGTTTATTTTATTTTTTTTGTTGAAAAAAAAAAAATTTGTTGCAAATCATTTAAATACAATTATATGTTGTGGTAATGTCGCATTTTTGATAATGAATTGAATTTACAACGAACATTTTGGATAGTATGCCTCACAGGATTTTCTAAATAAGTTTGTTGCTCTTTGAACATCCCAAAGGTGATTTTGGCGTTTGCAGAATTTGTATTAAAATGGCAGAGAATTTATAAAAATTTTAGGAAATATAGCTAAAGATATAAGGTGTATAAAATATATATTTTTAAATGTGTTTAAATCAAACTTGAGTTTTTAAAGAATTAATTTTTTTTTAAGAATATTTAGTTTTTTTGTTAATTTTTTTTTGGTACTTTTTGTTTCTTATTCCAAGAATTTTTGACAGAAAAATATTTCATTATCTATATATTGTACATAACTAATTCATTAAACATAAATTTTAATACGAATACATTTCTGGGAATATTCTTTATAACTTAACTAATCTACTTGTTTTCTCATTTTCTGCAAACTTCTTTTGTATTTTGTTTAAGGATTTGTTTAAATATTTCTAAGGATTATTATTATTTTTTTTTGGTTTAGTATTTTAGTATTTACACGTAACAAATTGTTAGCATTATTGTATGTATTCTTAGATTTCTTCCACCCTGACTTGCTTTTCTTTTGTCTCTAATATTTTCTCATTTTTGTTCTGGATTACTTATTACCAAATGATGTGGAATTGTTATTTGAATTACGAATATAAATAAAGAAGATTATTAAATTTTTAAGAAGAGAACAAAAAAAAAAAAATTTACTAAGAACAGGAAAAGCAAATTTAAACAATTTAAGAAAATTTTGCATCATTAGTTAGATGTTGGGCAAATGAAGCGAGTGTGGAAATATTTAAGCTGACAAATAGCAGTATTAAATTAAGTATTTAGTATAATATGAAATTTATTTTTCCATTTTTTATTTATAAAGACTTAAAAAGCTTTAAATAAACAAGAAATTTAATTGCATGGAACTTAAATAAATAAAACTTCAACTAGTATGCAGTTGTCCTCATTAAACAGCAATATTAAAATAAATCTAAATAAATTATGAAATGAAAACAACTATGTAGTTTTAAAGCTTGATATATATTATTTTAATATCATGCATTTAAACTTAATGATGAATGATAAACTTTATGAATAGTATTCCTTTTGACCTTTACTTAACAGTTTGCATAGTGAATGAAATACAGTTTATGATTAAATACAAGATTTTAATATTTTTGTTTTTATATGTTTAAGGTCGTTATATAAAATATAAGTATGTATAGTATTATGTGTACTTTAAGTGTTTTTGTATTCATATATTTAATTACTTTTTTATTTTTTTAGTTGATTCCATACTATAAATATAAACCTTGACACAAGCAAATCATTTAATAGGCTATTGAAGTTACATAGAAGTTTATGTATCCTACATTCAAATTGTTTTAAAAATGTTTGTTCAAAGTTATATGGTGTTGCTGTGGAATTTAGAGAGAAGCCATCTATTCAAAATAATATATTGGTTATATGACTTAAAAATGAGGATTTTTTTAAAATTTTTAGCTTTTATTTTTAAACATTTGTACAAAATAAATTTATTCCAATTATTGGTCATTGTCAGTTATGACATTTTCCCATCTTCCTGGTAACATATGAATTCAGAGCCAAAAGAACTGCTCATCTTTTGAGGCCAAGAACGAATCAAGTCAATTTCGGATACTCTGTTCCAATGTGAAGTGTATCTCACAGAGAGCATTCTGCAACGATCGAAATAAATAGTCTTTGGAAGGGTCAATGTCTGGATTGGTAAAGCGAGTGCGGCAAAACTTCTCAAACATTTCATTCTAAATACTTTTTAACAGGTATTTAGGGTTTTTAATTTCCCGACCTTTTTTGATTCCCGGGAATATATAATGATACTGTAAATTATGAATATTATAGCAAATTTAATATAAAAACTTAGTGTTATAATTATTAAATATCAGAGCTTCGAATTAATTAATAAAATTTGAGCTTAATTCACTAAAATCTTAATCCGTAATTAAAGAATGTCAGCCTTTCATTCCATAAATCCATTCGTAATATTTAATTTTTTATATTCATTCCAAAGCCTTTGTTTAAACTGAATTAATCACTATCGCGAATCAATATTTTACATGAAATATGTTCCCTTTTCCCATTTTTCGTTCATAAACTTTGTACACGTGAAAAAATTCCCCGTGTTGTGAAATTTTTAGATGGAATTTTGTAAACAATAAACAACTAAACATCGAACAAAATCAATTATTATGAATGAAAAGTTTAGAGAAATATCACGATAGCAATTTTCCCTTCGAGGGAAATGGATATTTCATGGGAACAAAAATGTCACATGTTTTTCACGATAGGGGTGAATTTTATTCCCCTACACGCAGAGAAAAAACATGGTTGTGGTAACCATAAACTAAGAGCAACATATTATGATCAGATTTTTGCTTGTAGTCCAAAACATATTATGATCATTATTAGTATCATAAAATATCATAATATGTTCTGAAATAATCAAATTATGATAAAAATCTATCATAATATGTTTTGAAATAATCATATTATGATAAAAAACAGTCATAATATGACCCAGAGTCATATTTATGACCCAATTAAATCATATTATGATCCAAAACAATCATATTATGATCCAACATAATCATATTATTATTAAGATTTATTTTTGGAAATACAAAATTATAATAGGATTTAGTTTTGAAGTACTAAATTCACAATTAAAATATTATTGATAAAATCAAATTTATTGTTATTCGGTCTAGGAATGTTAAATATAATATATAAATAAAACTATAGAGCGAATGGGAATTACAGACACTCAAAATTTACTTGTAAAAACAACACAGCTTAGACAAACACCAGCGCTCATAAATGGTTGGAAAAAAGACTATTAAAAGTAAACATATTTTGTTTGCATCTTAAACATATTATGACTACGCGTATATAAACCTAACATTTAATGGTTGTATATAAAAATAATATGTTTACCTAATTATCATTATTTAGTTGTTCGAAAACCATATTCATATTTATAATTGCGATGAAAATATAAACGTTTACAGTAACTATAATATTGTTGAAATTAAATTAAAACAATAATTATATGTTTACGACAACAATATATTGTTACAGAGAACATAGTATAGTTGTCGTAACCATGTCCAACCATGTTTTTTCTCTGCGTGTAGGTTAACTTTAGTCTTTTGGACTGAGTGATGATGAATTAATCAATCAATCAGACATGTTAATATTTTATGTATAAATTGTAGAATGAGATGATTGGAAACATTATTATTTAATTGATTGGTGTTTCCTAAGGCTAATCCATCGACCTTGAAAAAGTTAAGTGAAAAAAGGAAAAATATTGAATAAATTTTGCATTTCAAATACATCAAAAATCAAAGTATATCTGCCAAACCAAAGTAGCTGTTTAAAAAAAGCTAATTATAAAGCCAAGTATAAATAATAAACTCAATATAAACATAATTTTTTCTCTTTTTTGTGTTGAAGCAAAAAAAAAATATATTAAATAAAAATATACAAAACAAACCGACACAAACCAACAGCATTAACATACATACATATGTATACAAACACATATCACCAGCAGTGAAGCAACTACCCAGCAGTTCTAGGAGACTGTAACCAATTGACTTCTCTCTGCACAACAAAGACATACACATGAGAAATGATTCAAAATATATAAATTTGAGTCAGTGAAGTTATCAGATATTACTGACAATTACTGTAAGGGATACATTGTCTACTTACTGAACTGCTGGTTAGTCAATGTATCCCTTATAGGTAGTAATTGCTACTATCACTTGGCTGACTCCAATTTATATATATTGGGTCATTCGACACGTATGAGCTGTTTGTAATGCAGAGAGGAGTCGATGGGTATTTTGTATATCAAAGGTAATCTAGCGTGAAGTCAATTGTCACTTAAGTGTCTCTAAGTAACCAATAGCGTAGTTACTTTATACGTTTATATTGTTCTGTACTTTAGAAAGTAGTTATTTTACCCACCAGAACATAATCTATTGGAGAGTAATCGGAGGAAGCTTTGTTTACAAGCAATCGGTTATTGGACTGTATATGAGATGTCTTTTTAACTGACCACCGTTACATGTTAAAATAACTAGTTATGTAGCTGATCAAGTAACCAGTTAGGTAGCTAGTAAGATAGCAGACACTTTGTAACCGGTATGTGAATCCAAAACGTTGACTAATTTGTAACCAAAAAGGGTCAATTGACCTTAAGCTTAGATCATAAATGTGTTAAAATAACTAGTGATCATTAGTTCGGGACAGACACCAAGAACTGCTGGGATGTATGGATAATAACATTTGTATGTATGTGTTAAAAAAATGTATTCTCGCTCACATATACATCCATAAAGCTACTATAATATGTCTGTTTGTATGTATGCATATGTATTTAGTTGAAAATAAATGAGAATAATAAAATAGAGTGTGGTTGGTTTTTCGTATGTATGGGATCATTTCTTAATTAATTAAGCAAAAAAAGTAAATAAATATTTAAATAAACTGAAAATAAACTTATTTAAACACTCATGCGTTATAAAAATGAGACACTCACATACATATAGTCAATTTTATTAACAGTTTTTATATGAATAAATAATATCATACAAATAGGTATGTTTCTGTTTTATTTCTCGCAAATAAAAAAATCCAAAATTTGTATCAACAAAATAATCACCATTAAAAATTGTGTATATCAATTTTAACACACATTTAAACAAAAAGCAATTATGATAAAATAGTTTCTTTTTTTTTGTAATTTATATCATAATTTTGTTGGTTGTAATTTAAATGTGTGAAAAACTTGTTAATGAAAAGAAAATACAAGTTGACCAGCTAAAAATCGTATTGTTTTGTGAATATTTGTTATTTAGTATGTGAGATTTACAATACATCACGTATGCTTTAAACGCGGTTTTTATTTTTAATAACTTATGTATATGTTATTTTGAAGGGTACATATTTCTTATTTACAGGGACCATAAATAACGCTTATCCAAAAAATTTAAACTCAAAAACTCTTAATGTTAGAGTCAACGGAGTCCTATACTGTCATATACCAATATATTCGTATTGAAGCTCTCTTTCAGAATCTATGGTGATATTAAAAAATGATGTCAACTCCACAGTGAATAGTTATTTGTCAACGAAATAATAAAAGTTTGTTTGAAACTCTTAAAAAGAAAGTTAAAAAAAACTCATTTGAGGAGTTTTATTTTTCCTGTCATAAAATAAAACTCATTTGAGGAGTTTTATTTTTACCGTCAGAAAATAAAACTCTTTTCGTTTATTTTCTGTTTTTTTTTCAGTATCTTTCATTATTGATCATATCTGATATAATGTGTGTGTGATCTGTTTGTTTAAGAAAAAAAATCAAAAATAAATTAATAATAGGAATCAAACAATAACAAATTAAAATTCCACTTTTTTTAATGTCGATTTATTCAATTGTAATGCAAGGTGCTTTACAAATTGTAATGATCTGACCAGCGGCAAGCTTTAAGTGTCAATTTACATGAGTTTTATTTTATGACGGGAAAAATAAAACTCCTCAAATGAGTTTTATTTTATGACGGGAAAAATAAAACTCCTCAAATGAGTTTTAATTTATGACGGGAAAATAAAATTCATTTATTCCTACATTTTTTTTTGCTTCGAAAATGTAGAATTTTTTTCAACAAAGTGGCATATGCGGGAAATTTTGCTTTACTTCTTTAATTTGAAGAAAGTGTCGCTGAAACATACCAATTGTTCACCAAAACTTTTGGCGAATTTGTTTCATCGGTTTCAACTTGCAAGAGATGGTTTGTTTGGCTCAGAAGTGGTGATTTTGACACGGATGACAAAGATCACACTGGTCAGCCAAAAGGCCAAGTTTGAAGGCCAAGAATTGGAGGCATTACTTCATGAAGATTGTTTTAAAAAAATGGATTCATTACAATAATCCGAAGCCTAAGATATCATATGTGAAGCCCGGCCAACCAGACAAATCGACACCAAAGCAAATATCCATGGCGCTAAAGTAGTGCTCTGTATTTGGTGAGAACATGTTGAAAACTACTTGGAATGAAGTCGATGGGAAGTTTTGACTCACCCGCTTTATAGACCAGATCATGTCCTGTTCAACTACTATGTATTTGTTTCGATCGTACGCTCTCTCACATTGGAATAGATTTTCCGATATTGGCTTGATTCGTTTTTGGGTCGGAATCCATATGTTGCCAGAACAATGATCAATACTTTGAATAAATTTATACATATTGTGCAAACACAGAAAAAATTATTTGACAATTGAATATACAATTTTCGTTATTGGTTGAACTTTAAATACAAAAATTATTGAATAGATAATTTTCGTAATTGAAAACACAAAAAATAACAAAAATGTGTTTTCAATTGCGAAAATTATCTATTCAATAATTTTTGTATTTAAATTTCAACCAATAACATTTTATATTCAATTGTTAAAATTATCAAATTCAAAACTCAAAATTCAATAGAAAATATCAGAAAATTTTGTTTTTGAGCACATGAATACTTGATTTAATTATAAAATAATTGAAACCTGTTCAATATGTGATATATATTTGAATTGAAACGGTTTAAGAAATAGTTTTTTCTGTGAATGTTTTAAAACAAGTAAGAGAGCTTTATTCGGCTGTACCGAATCGTATGTACCTTTCACCAAATTATACTTTAAAATACAAATTTTAAATATTTTTAGGTAAAAAAAATGATTTTTTTTTAAACTTAAAATTTTTTTTCCAAAATTTAAAACATTTTTTTTTTATTTTTTTTCCATTTTTATTTAAATTTATTGGTAAAAAAAAATAGATGACAAAAATTTTTTTTTTGTAAAAAAAATTCGGGTTAAAAAATGGTTTTCCTGATTTTGACCCATTGTGGATCCAAATTACTATAGTTTCATATACATCGTTGTTATGGACTTGAAAATATCTATCATTAGATATTCATATTGTCTATATTAATGACTTAGTAATCAAGATATAGTTACAAAACATCTCAGCCATTTGTGGACCGATTTTCTCGATTTTTAATAGCAACCGAGCCGGGAGAGTTTCCGATATATTGATGTATGAATCATATTTATAGGTTATTTGGGGGCAATGGAAAGTTGACATGGCTATATCGACTACGCTATCCACAACGATCCAGATTATATATACTTTGTGTGGTCGCAAATGAAAAATGTAGAAATTACGAATGGAATCACAAACTTCCCACTCATGGTAAAGGGTATAACAAAAGCTTAACATTTTAATATTAAATTTTTTTATATTTTTTTTTAATTTGGAACTTTGCAGCACCGAAAATCGGAAAAGTCTAACATAAGACACAACCGTTGGACTTTTAATCCTTATTAACTAGAAACAAAAATATATTTTTAAATGTTTTAAATTTTGAAAATGCGTTTTCCAGTTTTACTTAAATTTTCTGAGTATAGTCTTTAGATGACAGAGAAGAACTTATGATCTTAAGGCCATCATAATGTATATACAGGGACAGAAAACATATTTTCTTTGTTATTATTATACCAACAATCTTAAATCCCATTTTCTTATAACTAACAAATAGACTTGATTAACTCCATTATCTTAAAATGAACTCGGCATGAAAAATGGTTTTATTTAAGCAAAGCCTCAAGGACTAGAAGATTAACACACATGTAAATAACGTAAAAAAAGAGTTAATTCAAAAATAGATTGTTGTATGCCAACTTTGGCCTATAAATCTAAATTTTAATCATAAACCAAAATTATTTTCCAAAAACAACCCCAAAACCCAAAACAAAAGTATGTACTCATAAACTGAACTGACTGAAACATTTTATATTTTAAAAATTTAATTGAAAGCAAAAAAGAAAAAACCGAAAGATAAAATAAAATAAAACAATAAGTAGCAAACATACATGAACTTGCCTAAAGCCTGTTTAAGGAAAACAAAATTTTCAGCCTCAAACTCTCATACAATGTCCAAAAAGATTACTCTAATAAAAATGTAAAATATATGAAAAAACATTCACAAACAGAAGCAGCCTAGCCTGTACTTGGAATATGAACGCACAGGCATTAAACCGACAAAAAGTAAAGGTCACATATACATTTAAACACACACACTTTATATAAGTGTGTAAGTTTGGCTGTATGTGTAAGTAATTTATGAATTTACACACTCACTCACAAACACATACTTATGAAAGTATTTGTTTATTAATACAACAATAACAAAAACAACTACATATGGGAATTATAACAATGGCAGTGTTGTAGACCAGAGTAGAGTAGAAAATAGATAGAGGAAAAACAGCATAAAAACAATAGTTTGAGGTTACTAGAAATACATGATTAAGTCAGGTATTTAAATCCCATTTAGTCGGCTTTATAAGCAAACAATAGGCTGTTGCTAGCAACAGAAACAGCAGCAATAAGGACATTATCAGCACACTCATACACATGTTATACAAATCCTTTGGACATATTTTTCTCTTTGCCTCGTGCCACTTGTACAGCTTAGAAGTGGTTGTGGTTGTTAAACGCAAAAAAGGAAAAAAAATAAAAGCCCAAAACAGATTTGAAAAGGAGGTTATTATTTGCACTTTAAGAGTTGTATGACCATATAACTAAGAATTTTGGAAAAAAAAATATTATAGTTGCTATTAAGGGCGTCCCTCCCTTATTTTCCAGTTTTTGATTTTTTATTCTCAAGGTTTATAATTGTTGTCTGTCATTTAAAAACCAAATGAGGAACATTTGAGTGAAATTTGCATTTTAAAAATTTAAAAATAAACAAGTTAGAATGTATGGTCCATCAAGCCCTATCATAAAATACCCTATACTGTAATTTTTTTCTTTTAAAATTTCAAAAATTTGTTTGGGTCTTAAATGGGAGCAATTATGGGCCGATCGCCATGAAATTGATCCATGTGATTGTTTTCTTTATAAAATTTATTTTTGTTGAATTATATTTGGATTCCAACATTTTTAAGAGATTTATGTTCGTTAAAATGATGCACAGTGGTTTAGAAACTTTTTTTTGGAAATAATTCGGTATCTCGGGAACTGTTGGATATATTGTTTCAAAATTTCACATGATTGGAGCTGAGGTGTTTTTGAGTTGATGTACATTTGTTCAGCTTTGTAGCGCTAATGCGGGCCAGTGCGTGGCCTCTCAAAGTTGGTCACCTCGGGTTGCAATTTTTTTAAACAAATCGTCAAAAATCCATTTATGAACTGAATGAGCTGAAACTTAAAATATAAATAGTCCTTGAAATGGTCTACAATGTTGAACATTTTGGATGCATGTAGTTTTTTATAGGGACCAGATAACTGTTAGCAAGTTTTATTTATTATATTTAGAATTTTATCACCAATATAGCTAATATTTTAAAAATAAATTTGGATCCTCCGTAGGCCCGCCATATCTAAAAAACCAAAAAAAGATCGAGCAAAATTAAAAAAATAAATCAATAAACCTAAATATATCTTCAACTAATAGAGATAACCTACACATATAACCGTATTTTTTGTAGACCTTCCTAAGGGCTATTTATATTTTAAGTTTCAGCTCATTCAGTTCATAAATGGATTTTTGATGATTTTTTTAAAAAATTTGAGACCCGAGGTGAGCAATTTTGAGGGGCGCTAAAAAGCTGAAAAAATTTAGATCAACTCGAAGACACCTCAGCTCCAACATTGTGGAATTTCGTAACAATATATAAAATAGTTCTCGAGATAACGAATTATTTCCAATAAAAAAAGTTTCTAAACCACTGTGTGATGGGCCGATTTTTGCCATTTTCAATAACCTTCGTCCTTAGAAGGAAAAAATGTATGTGACAAATTTGATCGAAATTTGATAGCAATTTTGTTCAACATTTAAGGCCTTATTCATAATCAATTTCTAAATTTATTACAGGTTTTGTATGGAAATTCTGTTTTATAAACCTTTTATTTTTCTGAAAATATTGCCACTTTAACCCAAAACATGAATCTTCAAATAAAATATGCAACCTCTAAACATTATTCGATTCTTCATTTGGCTACTAATTTAGAATTTGGGAGCATTCGAAAATCCAAAAAGTCTAAAATAAGGTCTACCCTATTATGTATGTTGGTCATGGTTAATGGAAGCCTACTTTTAGGCAGCGAATTTTATTTTTTTTTAGTTGAGGAGGGTATATTATAGATTTATTTTGGACACTGTGGTAAGTATGTAAACAAATTATGGGTTTAAAAGACAGTTTTGTTATCTCCTAAAAAAAGTTATCGTATTACCCTCACAATTTAAAAATTTAAAATATTAATTATTCATTAAACCATAATTTTCAAAAAAAAAACACTTTAAACGATTTTTTAAATCAGCATTTTATTTAAGACTTTCAAAAGTTAATAGCTGCCAAAAAAATACATACGTATTACTCTTTTGTAGCAAAAATAAATTTCATAATATTTTCCTTTGATAGGCCACCCTGGGGAGGCTTCATAATGTTGCATATGCCCTTCAATGTTTTCTAAAGTACATATGTGTGTGTATTTGCTATTAAAACGAATTTTGCACATTTTGTTATATATTTTTGTTCATTTATCTTATTTGATTTGAAACCAAGAGTTTTAATTTTGCCTTGGCTTATTTTAAATGTTTAACAAGGGAATATTTGGGTACGTTAAACTTAAATCTTACTTTTATGCTGGATTTTTATGCAGCCATAAATAGGAATAGTAGAGAGAAAATGAAAATAAATTTTAATTTAATGTTTTTCTTATAAGTTGCTAGCTGTTTGAATTTAAATTAAGATTGTTTTCTGGACTGCAATTAGTTTTTTGTAAGTAATGTAGTTAACAGTGGCATAACAGAGGGCTATTACAGAGGGTCTTACACAGTGTTTAAAAAGCTAGACTACAAGTAGCAGTAGCAACACAAGTAGTCTAGTTAAAAATTTAATAAAAACTCGGAGTCAATAATTACTACTACTACTGCTACCTTCATATTTTGGTAGCAGTAGTTGTAGCAGTACTAATAAAAGAAAAATTTAAAAGTAGCAGAGTAATTTATTTTCTATTGCTACCTTAAAAAAGAAAAAGTTTTGATGTAGCAGTCATTAGTTTTTTATTAATTCTGCTACTTTTAAAATTTAGTAGTAGAAGAAGTAGCAGTTCAAGTAGCAGCTAAGTAGCAGTTGAGGTAGAAATAAAATAAGTCAAAAATAAAAATCTTCAGCCAAAAAAGTATATTATGTGTTGTTGTTGTGAATGTATATTTGTGTAAGTTGGTCGTGTTGTAAACAAAAGTTCGACTAAAAAGCACAGAAAACACGATCTTTCTGTTAGCAACACGAACATCTGAGACGAATAAAAACGAATAATTCTTTCAAACTCTCTCAAAACAAAAACAACACACAGTGTTTAATTCTGTAAATTTTGGTGTTATGACTGAAGATTTTCTTTTTTGACTACTTTTATTGCTACCTTAACTGCTGCATCAACTGCTACTTTACTGCTACCTTAAAAATTAAAACTCGATATAGAGCAGTAGCAATGATTTGTATTTTTATGCTACTACTCCATTTACAATTCGTGTTTTATTACTACTGCTCTGTTAAGAGTTTTATATTTTGATGGTAGCAGTAGTTTTAAAAAAACAAGAAAACGAAAAAAGACAAATGCTACTGCCCCCGCTACATACACTTTTTTGAAGCAGTAGTTGTAGCAACAGTTAAAAATTTGTTAGTTATCGTAGCATCTATAAATTTAAAACAAAGTGTGTGTGAGATATCATCGAAAGAATTTTTTAATATTTCTTGACATTCACAGATTATTATACAAGGTTATAAAATTTTATTTAGTAAAATTCTCCAAAATTTTAAAATTTCTTCATATAAGTATAATCCAAATAATTGGGGAATCTATTTAAACCGTTTTAATAACGTTATAATTGTATGATAGTTTTTTTTACTGCACAAATGGTTGCAAATCTAAATCTATGGTGAATTTTTTGACACCCTTTATATACTTGTAACCAGCATTAATCTGCACTGGGTAGCGTATACTTAATATATGATTCATAAATATTTGCTTACAAATATTAATCATACGCATCTATGTACTAGTACAAGTATTACTATATTTTAAACAAAAGCATACTTTTAGGATGACCAAATAATTAACTCTTAGTTAGTTAGTTAGTTAGTTAACTTTATTGAGACTTCCTTTTTTTCATATTTCAAGATTTACAAACATTAAATATTATAAGAAAACTTAAAACTATAACGTATTATTTTAATTACATGAGTATTCAATTGGTAATGCGACTAGCTTATCAATATTTGAGAAGAATTAATTATATGTAAAATTAAATGTTAATTTTGAAGAAAACAATGCTTGCTCCCGGCATTTAGCTATACTAGTAGAGTTATATCTACTTTTAATTAAACTTAATACTAAAAAAACTTAAAAACTAAATTTTAAAACTAATTAAAACTAAAAATCTTAAAACTAATTAAAACCAAAAAAAATAATGAAATTATACTAAACATAAAAAATTAATAAAATATTTAACCCCTGTGTATACCGGGAGTTGTGTGTGAATAGAAGTTTGGACCAGGAAAATGATTTAATGGTTGTAGTAGAATTCCAACCGTGGAAAGATAATTAGTGTTTGACCAGCTAAATCCTTGTTCGTTTGTCAAAATATCCTGCATTATACTGCCTTCAAAACATGACAGTCTGTCAACAAAACGATTCGTCAAATCGAGAGCATAAAAGGAAATTGGAGATATTTTGGCTTCTTCATAAATGAATTTGTTAGAAAATCTTCTATTATAAGTTTTAAAATTTTTCTCTATACATTTTCGTATAATATGACGTTCAAATATTTCCATTTTCCTCATCATTGTCTTTGATATGCTAAACCATATTGGAAATGCATATAAAAGAATTGGTCTTATACTTACTTTATATAAAAGTAATTTAGTCCTAATTGGTAAATACCTACTATTAAACAGTCTTGAAAAGGCACCTTTAACACGATTAGCCTTCTCCAAATTATAAACGACATGTTTGTTAAATTTTAAAAGTTTATTAAAGTTTACTCCGAGGTATTTTATGTTATCCTTAAACATAATTTCAGATCTATTTAATATTAATTTTAAATTTTTGCTCTCCGGCACAACAGTATATTTACACTTTCCGGAAGCATTTCTTAAACATATTGCATTACTTTTCGAAGCGTTTATTTTTATTCCCCAATGAGAATAAAATTCATCAACATGTTTAAGGTGTGCAGAAACATTTTGGAGTGCAATTTGAGGTGACTCATTGTGTGCGTAAAGTAATGAGTCGTCGGCATATAGTATACCTTTGGAATTACCAAATTCATGGGGAAAATCATATATAAAGATATTATACAAATGAGGTGCCAACACAGAGCCCTGCGGAACGCCACAAGAAACATCACCCTGAGAAGATGAAACATTGTCAATCTGTACGCAGAATCTCCTGTCATCGAAAAAGCTACGGAAAAGTTTGACTATCGATGCATCAAAGCCTATTTTAATCATTTTGTATAGTATGCCATTTTGGTATGCCTTATCAAATGCTTTTTCAATGTCAAGTGACACTGCGACAGTGCATTGACCTTTCCTCAAATTTTGTACTACATCAGTGTGGAATTTGAAAAGAGCATGTACCGTAGAATTACCCTTTTTAAAGCCAAACTGACTTTGAGGAATATACTCTCTATTTAAACCTGTATTCATCTTATCTCGTATAACTCTCTCAAATAACTTTCCCAGATTAGAAAGTAATGAAATTGGTCTAAAGTTGTTAATATCGTTATTATCCTTCTGTTTCGGAATTGGAACAATTTTTGCAATTTTCCAAGCATTTGGAAAATAACAATTATTTAAACAATTATTGAATAGTATGGTAAGGTACTCTAAGGCCTTAATCGGGAATTTTCTAATTATATAATTCGATATATTGTCCAAACCGCTCGACTTTTTATTATTTACTAATTTGGAGATTTCCAAAATAGCATTCAAATTTGTCAATTTTAAGTTGCCATGATTATTCAATGCTGTTCTGTCATCATCAAAGTTTACACTATTTTGGACTTGTGAAATTCTGTCATTGATAGTTTCATTAATTTCCGAAATATTCCTGTTCGGTGGGGAACTTTGATACACACGGGAAAAGTGATCCTTTAAGACATCTATTTTCTGATCTAATTGTGTTATTTCGACACCGTTTACCGATACTTTTCTAACACAAGAACGTTTTCTATTTCCGATCATTTGAAAAATTTGCTTATAAGCCCATGGGCCAGGTTTAATTTCCTTCAATCTCTCATTAAATAAATTGACTTGCTCCATTTCAATTTGCTCCTTTATAATAATTTTAATTAGATCAATTTGTTTAGAAATAAGGAGATATTCAGAATTTCTCCTGTTCAAGGTTCTTTGAAAAATCCTCTTCAAATCCTTTTGCCAGTTATATTTAATTCTCAACAAGTTTTTTACTTTATTCGATACAACATATTTTCGATTCTTATTATCGACCTTCTTTGAATGGACTTCTGTCATAAAATTGACGGAGTTATTAAATTCATCTATAAAACAATCTATTTCCCTATTTGATAAATTCTTATTCACTGGTGGAAAGTGAGTTAATAATGTGTTACTTAAGTCAATTTTGAATGTGTTCCAATTAGTGTCATTAAAAGAAATAAAATTATCGGGGGGTTTAAAAATATAATTAAAATCTTATAAAGATATTTGAAGTCTTATCGGAATGTGATCCGAAAAGGTAGGAAGTGTTGACGTTTCAAAATTCGGTTGAGAACTATCAATAATATTAGTGCTCACTATAAAGTGGTCCAAATGAGAGGATCCACTAGGGTAAGTGGGATATGAATCACAAATTCTTACTACAGAAATGGATTCATCTTGAAGCCAAGTCGATAACACTTCACCATTGAAATTGTTATTGGTATCACCCCATGAATTGTGTTTTGCATTTAAGTCCCCACCTAGTATCAGTCCATCATAACTGTTTGAAACATTCAAAATCGTAGATAGACCCCCACATATAATTTGACGATTACAATTGCATTTCAAATATATTGAACCACAGAGAATTTTCTTAACACTACCATTTACACAAACATTTAATTCCACAAATAAATTTGGAAACTGAAGATTAGGAATACTAACCCTTGAAAAAGAGATCGAATTTTTAAGAGCAATACCAACACCTAATGAGCTGTTGTCCTTCAAAACAATATAGTTATCAAAATATACATTTGTGTCCGAAGACAAATGCAATTCTTGTAAAAAAGCAATTTCAATGTTAGATTGATTTAATAATCTGTTCAGTTCAATTTTCCTACCAATATGGATAAGAGAACCAACATTAAAAGTTACTAAATTTAGAAAATTACGGACCATAGACATTTTGAATTTCATTAATTAAACTCAAGCATTCTTTCCTAGCTTGATCTCTTGTCATTGACTTGTAATTCCTCATAAAATTACTAATCTTATCTTCCAAAGTCAAGGGGTCTGGTGCACATAGCATTTTTGCAAGTTTCATAAATTCCTGAATTAAAGGAGGCTTTTCGGGTTTGTTCTGCGTAGAAACTTCACTCAAAACATTGAACATACTGGCAAATGATTTATTTGCAACCACATTATTAGATGGATTTAGTGCCATTGCGACATTGCCAGCAGCAGATATATTCCTATTCTTTGTTTCCTGATACGATTTCTTTCTAAAAGTAAGATATTTCTTGTAAGCGGCACAGCCTCTGTAATTGGATGTATGACCATTCTCGTTACAATTCACACAGTATGGTAAAACATTACTTTCTGGGACAATAGAGCATTCGCCAGGTGCGTGCTTATCATGACATTTCACACAAGAAAATGGACGACTACAATTTCTTGAATAATGACCCCATTTTTGGCACCTCCAACATTGTGGTACTTTCTTATTAGACTTTGGTCGTTCCCATGATACTACCTGATTAAGAATATACTTTATGCCGAGTAACTCATTAACTTTCCGATTCGGTTTAAGGATTACCAAAAATAGACCAGTATCGATTCTCTGTTTCCGGGAGTATTCCGTAGAAAACTTTGAAACAGAATCAACCGTATCTGGAACAATTTTATCAATTTCCGATTTAATGTCACAAATATCAGTCTTATAAAAAAGACCTCTACAAACTACACTCTGACGTTTATATTCCTTAGGTGTGTATGTGTATGATGGAATTTCCTTTTCCTTTAATAGAAGCATCATTTCTGAATGAGCAGAAGAATCCTTGAAGTATAATTTACATTTGTTTTTAGATTGGTTCTTAATCTTAAATTCAACGTTTTTGGAATTTAGTTGGTCAATCAGAGATTTAACATTAACATTCTCTAGAAAAATAGGAGGACAATATATGTTCCTGGTCGGAACATTAGTTTGGGAAGTATTGTTAATTTGTTGGTCATTAGGTTCTGAAATGTTGTTATTAATTGGCCTTTCGGCCTCAATATTTAAATCACCTAGTAGTGAATACTTATTTATACGATTAACATTATCATCTATATTATTTAAGTTTTTAAATTTACATTTTGACAAATCAATATTTACGTCACCTTGAATTTTTCGTTTTTTGTTTTGGACAATTTTGAATTCATCTTCTATTGAGGAAATTGAAAGAGTTTCATGTTCCATACATGTTTGTTCTTCAAATTGTATATTATGGATTGTAATATTTTCTAAAATCTTGACATTGTTGTTGTTGCTAGATTCAAAAAGCTCTTGACAATCATCATTTATTTCTTTTGACTGCATTGCAAATACTGCGTCGAAAAACTGCTTTCCAAGCTCGGAATTTTTAACGTCATCTATATTTTTTACTGCATCTTTTAATTTTTTTGAAGATTGTCCTTTTGATTGAGAGTCAGGTGGACTTGCATTTATTGCGCAATTATGAATTGTTGATGCCCCTTTATTAGCAATTGATAATGACTTCTTGGAATTATTGGGAGGTCTTCCTCCTGACTGGGAAAGTAATGGATCCCATTCCATAGTAGTTGATCAATTACAGATACAACAAATGTTTCAAATGTTAATTTTCGGTAAACAATTTGAAATTTAATTTTTGAGAAAAAAATTTTTTTTATTTAATTTATTTTTTTTTGACAAATAAATTCAAATAATTTTAAAATATTTTGCTGAGCTTTTTTATAAACGTCCGATACGTTTCACAGTTGACAAGAAACTCCTAATTAACTCTTCTTATTACATGGATATAAGAATACTGTTATACAGAACATTTTTTTTTAGGAAATTCTGTTATAACTGTTATACCCAAGATTTTTTTTATAGAAAATACTGTTATAAACTAAATTTTCTATAGAAGTTACTGTAATACACGATGCAAAATAATGTTACAGGATTTTCTATAGAAAACGCAGTTATTCACACTATAGGAAATACTGTTATACACAAGATTTTTTATGGAAAATACTACACATAGACAACAAATAGATAGGTAACTGAGAGCCAATAACCTAAGTCTATTGTCAAAAACCTACTTCATGAGAATTTATTGCATGTATTTCGTTTTTGTATCACCCGTATGTGTAAAAAGAGAGTAATTTTTTCCTCTATCCTTCCGTTTTATGCGTTTATTCTATGATACTACATTTTCTATAGATATACTATTCAAATATAATTAACATCCATTTATTTTGATTATCATAATTTAAAGTGCAATTTCAAATTAAATGTTTCTATTATTTCTTATTAGACATCAAATATTTGTAATAAATAATATTCTTAACTTTTACACCATTCTATACCACTGTAACTGCTCTAGCATTAAGAGTTGATTGAGTGGGATTACCACAACCGAAAGGTGTCTTAAATTACTTTTGAGGTTTTCTTTGCCATTTATAGACAAGAGCAAATGAAAAATGCTCACATTTTGTTGCTCTATTTTTTTTCTTAATATTTTTTGTTGTGGCTAAATTCAAGAAAATTTCTTTTAAAATTCCAGCCAACAATTTTTCAAACATTTATTCATACATAGTAAATAATTTAGCATCAGCTCAACAAACACATTCATACGAATTTACCCAATTCTATTTACTATCATTTTTCTAATGGTCTTTCGATTTTTTTTCCGATATTTTGTGGTTTTATTGTGAACAATTTTATAACAAACATTTCATTGGAAAAATTTTCAAAACATTTATCACAAACAAGAAGAAAAAAAATGAATTATAAAGACAGACATATTTTGCAGTTTTCAAATACCTATTCGTGAGTAAGAAAAAATAAAATTTTCTATTAGTTTAAAATATTTTGTTGTTATTGCTGGCATATGGCTAGCTGTTGATGAGCAAAAGGCTTTTAAAAAATACACATCTAGATAAACAAATATAAATATAGTATTTGCTTGGTGGTTGACTAAAGCAGTTTTAATACTTAAGGTTTATTTTCATTTTCCAAAGAGGTTTGTTGTAATTGAAAGTTGGGTGTTGTGTGAAAATTGTTACTAAATGCTTTTGGTAACTTTCAATCATCAATCTTTTGGATTGTGGTTGAGTATTGTAGACAAAAATGGGCAAAAAAAAAATGTGTATATAAAATGTTTGTCTGCTGGTTTTATGGTCAATAGAGTTGTATTAGAAAAATGAAAAAAAAGTATACAAATTATTAAGCCTTAACAGGCTAGACACAAGGCTTAAGGCAATGAGATAATTTTGCTATTAAAGTGAATGAAGAGTTATTAAATTTTTTTTCAAACAAATTCCTGGAAATTTTTAAGTGATTTCAGTGGAAAGCAATAATTTGCAGCTGTAAATTATTGTAAATATTTATTGTAAAAAGGATGGAGATGTGATTGAAAGTAGCGAAATAATTGTTATAACTCTTGAGGGCATATGAACAATTAGGATTTATATTATTTATAAATGTTGAAAGGGAAATGTATTTACAGTTTAAGAATACTAATATACACAAGATTTTCAATTGAAAATTATGTTAAACGCAAGATTTTCTATAGAATTTAAATATACAGAAAAATTTTAATTTATGTATGGCCCTGGAAAACATTTATACCAAATATTATCATTTTCAGAAGAGTAAGGGTTCAAAAAATTAATATTTTTGAACGTAATTTTTCGTTTTGTTCCCACAATTATATTTTATAAGCTTTGTTAATTATTTACTATTATTTTTATTCTAAAGTGTTCCTAACAAATCCTACTTAACGTATGAGCAATCTAATGACCATACAATATTAATTATACTCCTTAGTACCACATATTTATTACAACCAGAAAACAAAGACCTGTAATATATTGTAAGTATGACATAGTTTATGATGTTCATGTAAAGCTTTAATAATTAACAAAATGCTGGCTGCCATCTTATGTAAACGAGATGCTGAGACTCTGCTTTACGAGTAGAAAATTTATTATGCTCAAGAAAAAGAGAAAATTATTAAAATTTAATTAAAATCTTGACCCAAGTGTAATGAAAAGTCAAAAATTCTACAATAAATATAAAATAAATTTACTACAACAGCAAATATAAATGTCCTAGGAATATCCTTTTTAATGTCTTTAACAACACACACACTTTACATCTTGTTCAAACTATAAATAAGAAAACATAAGTATTATACATATTTAGAACAACATCCTACTTAAGTATTGTATGTTTGTTTATTTGTGTGAAATTTTTGAGATTTTCTTGTAACGAAATTAGTAATTTTCATTTACATGAACAATAATAAATTTTCATTTAAAAAACATTTGTTTCTTAACAAAACAAACACGTACGCACTCACTCACTAATAAAGACTTTCATAAAAATGTATGACTGGACGGACACTTATGAAATTTATATTCCTTAAGGAATTAAATTTAAGCTGAATATTTCGTACGTTTATTTTTTTTTTAAGAAAGATAGATATTTTAATTCCTAAATAAATAGAAATACATTTAAAGCTGAACTATTGAGTTATTGGTTCACAAGAGCATTTTAATTTGCATAATGAAACATTTAATTATTTAACAGAAACTATCAATCTTTTTGATAGTTATTATTATTATTATTTTTTTTTTGAAGATATGTAATTTATTATCAATTTGTAAATTGTAGAATTTAATTTTTTCAAAAATTTAAAATTCTTTTTATGTTTTTGTAAACAAGAGAATAGTTTATTTAATTAAGTCACTTGAAAAATATTTTATTTAAGTGGAATTAGGAATTAAATGGCTTTATGGAAAGCAATTAAATTTTGTTATACCAAGTTTGAGATTATCCGCAAGTAGTGTCATAGATGAAAAACATTACTGTTTATTGTTAGAAATTAAAGGTTTTCTATAAAAATTACTGTTATACACAATATTTTTTATAAATAATACTATTAGATGCAATATTTTCTGTAGAGAATATTCTTATGCCTAAGACACAAGATTTTCTTTAGCAACTACTCTTATACTATGTATAAGAGTATTTTCTACAGAAAATATAGAATATTGTGTTATACACAAGATTTTCTATATAAAATTGTGTTATACATACGATTTATATAGAAAATTGTGTTATACACAAGATTTTCTATATAAAATTATGTTATACGCCAAATATTATATAGAAAATTGTGTTATACACAAGATTTTCTATAGAAAATTGTGTTATACACAAGATTTTCTATAGAAAATTGTGTTATACACAAGATTTTCTATAGAAAATTGTTTTATACACAAGAAAATTGTGTTATATATAAGGTTTTCGCTAGATAAATGGGTTATACATGAAGTTCTCTATAAAAAATTGTATTATACACATGATTTTCTACAGCAAATTGAGCTATACATAAAATTTTCTATAGAAAATTGAGTTATACACAAGAAAATTGTTTTATAAATAAGGGTTTCAATAGAAAGTTATGTAAAAATTATGTTATACGAAAGTTTTCTATAGAAAATTATGTTATACATAGGATTTTCTATAGAAAAATGTGTTATACACAAGAATTTCTATAGAAAATGGAGTTATACACAAGAAAATTGTGTTGTACATCAGAGTTGCTATAGAAAATTGTGGTATACACAGGATTTTCCATAGAAAATTGTTTTATATACAAGATTTTCTATAGAGATTTTTTTATACATACACAATTTTCTTTAGAAAATAATGTAGTACACAAGATTTTCCTTAAAAAATTATGTAGTATATAACATTTTAGATAAAGGAAGTTTCAATTGCACATAACTTTTTGATCGCTTATCGAATTGGTCTTATTGAATTGGTCTCCCTAGTGTAAATATGTATTAAAAATAGGGGATTGACAATTGAGTTCGTATCTTTTGAATGCGGTCTTTTTTTTAACAACTTATGTGTCATTTTGAAGGGTACATATGTATCTGTCATTTATTCTTACTTAGTTATTGAACACTATTGTGTAAACAACAGCATTTTTTGCTTCGAAAATGTCGAATTTTGTTTCAGTGAATCGTCATATGCGGGAAGTTTAGCTTTACTTCTTAAATTTAAAAAAAGTGCGGCTGAAGTACTCCGATTGGTCACTGAAGCTTATGCACAGTGGGGCAGATTCAAAATTGTTTGGAAATAAATCTGGCATTTCTAAACGGCTGGTCCCATCGGGATAGAATTTGACCCGAGCGTAGACAAGGAGTATTCGAGTTTAACTTATTAAAGTGGATCCTACAAATGTTCCACGGGCGGCGCTATGGTAGACCACAATAGGGTACCTTCGACATGTACAATTTTTAAACACGTGGCTAGGTTTTGAAAAACATTCTTGCATGTGCTATTTATCTCTTATTATTTCCGAGTTTACCATACCTTGGTCCGCTTTTTTAAAAATAGAGGGCGTACTAAATTACCAAGAATTCAGAGCAATATCAATTATGGATCCCAAAATAAACGATTTTAAATTTACAAATTTAAAAAAATTGTCGATTTTTTGTTATTTTTTGGGCGAAAGGGTGACTTAACTCTTTTTTTTATTTAAAAAAAACTTTCTTTAGGAACATATTACAATTTTATGTTACTCTGTAAGATATCTTTACGCAAAACATATATATATAAAAAACATGTCCGATTTTTCGAATATGTCGCCCTTACGACTTTCTGAATTTGACCTATTTTTTTTATCAAAATTTCAAATTTGGGCCACATGTTGTAAAATTTCAAAGCTGTGATAAGAAAACGGAAAGTAGCTTTGGAAACCTTGATGTGTTCCCTATTTATCCCTAGCTCCGAATAAAATGTGGACCCTATAGGCAAAATTGTAGAAAATACAATTTTTGGGATTGTTGCTCCAATTTTTAGGAATTGCGGGATTCTATTTGACCTTTTGACTGACAATGACAAATTTAAAAAATATTTAAAATTTCATTGAGTCTTGTTAATAAACAAAGATTTTATTACATATTCATTAAGTTTCTGAAGCTAATATTTCTTGGGTATCATGGGATCAGTTTTTAATGGACCTAAGTGAGCTGCTTGAAGAGTGGCTACCCATGGAACCTTCAAAATTTTAATACGATTGCAAATATTAGGAACAATTTTATCCACATTTATTTCGATCTAATTTTTGGTTAGATGTGTTAATTTTGGTCTTACAAACTAAATTTCAAGGTAATATCTCAACTAGATCCATAAATATGCAACTTTAAAACTCCGTTCTTCAAAAATATTGCACATGAAGCCATTATGAAAACTCGAAGCGTAAGAAATCATATGTGAAGCTCGGCCAACAAGCTGAATCGACACGGAAGCCAAATATCCATTGCAATGAGGCAATGCTCCGTATTTAGTGGGACCAAAGGTTCCTATTTAATATGAGCTGCTGTAACAACTGAATCATTTGAAGTGATCATTGGCCGAAAAACAGCCAGAATATGCGGCCAGACATGAAACCGTAATATTCCCATACCATTTAAAAAGTATTAAGAATGAAGTTGTTGGGAAGTTTTTCCTCACCCACCTTATAGTCTAGATCTTGCCCCGTCCGTCTATTATTTGTTTCGATCGATGCAGAATGCTCTCTCTGGGATACGCATCACTTTGGAACAGAGTATCCGATATTGGCTTGATTCGTTCTTGGCCTCAAAAGATGAGCAGTTCTTTTGGCTCGGAATCCATATGATGCCAGAAAGATGGGAAAAGGTCATAGCTAACAATGGTTAATACTTTGAATAAATTTATATTCCACAAATGTTTTAAAATAAAAGCTAAATATTTGAAAAAATCCAATATTTTTAAGTCATACACCCAATAAAATATATTGACTTAGGTAGATTAGTAATGCTGTTTTTACAATTGGAGATGGGGATAAAAATTTATATTCTATCGAATTTTATCGATTTTTTTTCGTTCTTATATAAAATTTGATTTTTGAACCTCGATAATAACTGAATAAAAATTTTTCGTCAACTTAAAATATTATATGACCATGAATAACTTGTGTTCCAAGTTATGGAACAGGTCGAAATTTTGTGTTTCCTCCCTGTGATATACTATGGAAAGCATCTTTAAGCATAGTGCTCTGTTGATGTTTGCGAAAAATTATGGTTTTATCATGCGAAAAATTTGATATGCAACTGTTGGTTTTAATTTCGTGCTTAAATTATTTCGTAGTTGAAAAATAAGGTTGGAGATTATTTCACAATAATAACAGAGTACTGTTTCTGCGAAATTATTTCGCAAATATTTCATATGTAGTTTGACAGCATTTCGCACGAAATTTCGAACAGAATACTAAGCACTATGCTTTAAATTTTCTATAAAAAATACTGAAGTATGCATTATTTTCAATAAAACCCAATCATATTAAGATCTTACAAATTTGATGACATCTTTTTGTGACAACAAATGACATGCTATCAGTTAATAGTATGAGTTGGGATATTGTTTCATGTTTTTTATCTCTTAACAATACAATTAATTTCCCTCTGTCATTAATATATTTTACACAAACATGTAAATTTGTATGTAAACAACATCAACTAATGTGTATTTGATACACACATGACATATTACTTACTTTGAAGCTTTGAATGGTGATGATACATTATTTTTTATTTAGCTAAAAGACTGAGTATTATTCAGTGCTTTGGCTCATTATGTTTATTGGCAACAGACAGTGAAACAAAAAAAAACACTAACATTTTAGACAATAAGCGAGTAAATTGACTGATTTTGTTTATATTCCGGCTGAATATATAGATTTAAATGTATTCACATTTACTTATATACATGTTTAGTAAATGTGTCGTAAAACATGTAAAAAAAAGCAACAAGTCATTGGCTTAACAAAAAACATACAAAGTCATTTCATGTAACGATGACAAAGATGGATTTAAAAACAATCAACAATAAATGTCAATTTAACAAATAAGTAACAAAATAATGAATTGCTTGCTTTACGTTTTGCAATACGAAATAATCCTAATGTGAAGTTTTTTTTTTATATTTATTAACAAAAAAGATATATTGAAACAAAACCTAAACCTACAAATAAAATTAAAAACCAAACATTATTCTGGCAGCCAGCTTCGTCATTGGCAAATTGTTGCTTGTATCGTTTTTAAAAGCATTTGACAATTTATGGGAGTTAAGCTAAAGAAGACAGTCAAAGTTTAGCTAAAATGACATCTCATCAAAATGAGTTTAAGTTTAATGAAAGTAGGTGTGTTTATGGGGTGTCAAAAGTAAGTAAATAAAAATCATGTTATTAATTATTTCGTTTTATTAATGTTTATAAATGATTATAAAATTTGTTTTATTTATTCTCCTTTTTTGGCGTATTTATTGGAGTGTTTCGATGAACAGCCTTTTGGGGAAATAAATTTAAATTCTTTGCATTTGCTTTAAAATCATTATTGAATGTAATTTATTGTATATATTTTGATAAAAGAAACATATTATTTAAACAAGTAAAAGTGTTATATCGTATCTATCGCTGTATCGAATCTTGTATACCCACCATCAATATGTAGATTTAACCTTCTATGGGGACTTGAATCCGTTATGATCAATTATGGATCTATCCTCACAAAAGTTGGTAGAAAGATTTGTATGCAATTTCGTCATCATCATGGACCGATATGGCCCACATTCAATACCAAACAAACCTTAGCCACAGAAAGTATTTGTGGAAAATTTCCGCCAGCTACCTTCTTTCGTTTGGACCCAATCGTATTTTCAACAGACTGACAGAGGGACGGGCATAGCTAAATCGTATTAGAATCTTATGAGGATCCAGATTCTACAACAAGTATTTCGATATGTTACAAACGTACATAATGACAAAATCAATAGACCCCAATATTTTTTTGATGGTGGGTATAAAAATAGTTGAATATTTGTTTACATTTGGGGTAAATATTTGCTTAAAAGTCTGCCTGACCGTTCTTGCTGTACATGATTTTGACTAAGCAGCTTTATGAATTTCCTTAAATATACATATTATTAGAACACTTTAATATCCTAAGAAAGCAAAGTTCTTACTACAAACGATACTCAGACAATAGACAAATGGAAATAATAACTGATTTATTTGACAAATAGCCTAACTAATAAAATTGTTCTCTCAAAGCATAAGGATTGCAAATTTTGGTAACGAGTAATTCAGACCATGTTTTAGATCTGTACAATTGGGCAATATTTTGTTTAACCAGATTTGTGTTGTTTTTGCTTTATATCCTAAAAGGTCCAAGGTAAAAAAGGAGATTAAAGGAGATGTAACAAAATATTTTGGGTTTAGTGATAACCGATCGTAAGCTGTACCGTTTTCAAAAGAAGCTTTTTTTATATTTGTTTTTGAAATATATTTGTATTTTCTCCCTAAATAACACATCCATTGAATGGCTCATAAAACTCTATATTTGTCATGTCCAGGCTTACCTTTAATAATGTGATATTCCATAATTGAAAGGTTTATTTCAAAATCCCGTCAAGCAAAAAAAAAAATTGAGTTATTAAGCGATTAATGTTTTGTAAAGGTAAATGCATCGTTTAATTAAAACAAAAATATGAATACTGCCCCCTATATTGGTGAAAAATCCGTGTTTGGTGCAGAAAGTAGTCAAGTGACAGCGCTTGACTATTTTCTGCCTATGTAATACTAGGACCTAATCATAAATGTTGTAGGTCTCAATAAAAATAAAAGATTTACAAGCTCTAAAACCCTACTTGATTGGATGACAAGGGCTACAACTATGCTTATTAGAGTAAATCAAAATTCAGAACTGTTTGCAAGACATGAGCCTGAGAAAGTAATCACTTTTTTGCAAAACGACTTTGGGCAAAACTGGGAGACACCGCTCTTTTATCACGTACTGGTGTCCGTATATGGTTATATATTACACACAGTGTAATTTAACAACACGATACACAAAACCACATATAACACATAGAAGAAGCAACGTTCATGTTTCCATGCCACGTTTATTTTAGACCAAAAATTACACTACTCTTATGAATATTTCCCCATTCCATGATTATAAATAACACAAGTCAAAAACTTTAAATTTTTAAACGAAGTATTAGAAACTGTAAAGATGACGCAAAAATAACACTATACAACACCAAAAAAAAAATTACGAGGTCCGACCAATAAATTTTGATAGAGGAGACAAAAAAAAAGACACGTGTATCGGCGTTTTGAAAGTTTACATCTGAATTTCATTTGAGGGCGCGTTAAAGTTTCCCAACTCTGGCACATTATTATTGTTAATCGTCATAAGAAACCATGTGATCCTTACATTTTAGGTATAAAATGTGTTCAGCAAAGTTATGTAAAATGTTACGGAGAATATTTTTGTAGAATATGTTAACCCTCTAAATCCTCAAGGTATGGGTCTTTTTTGTCCTTCTTTTAAAAAAGAGCAAAAACCACCATTAAAACAGGGATTTAAGGGGTTAAAATGTTCCGCAAAAATACTGTCCGTGAAATTCTACTATAAGTAACCAAATACACCAAAACGGAAAATTCAACCAGAAAGTCAGAAATAAGACACAACAAAAGAGAGCATAGGGTTAATTTCGCATTTATTAAGAATTTTATTTTAAAGAACATTTTAGGTATAAAATGTATTCAGCAAATTTATGCAAAATATTACGGAGAATATTTTTGTAGAATATATTAACCCTCTAAATCCTCAAGACATGGGTCTTTTTTGTCCTTCTTTTAAGAAAGAGCATCAAACTCCATTAAAACAGGGACTCAAGGGGTTAAAATGTTCCACAAAAATATTGTCCGTGAAATTTTACTATAAGTCATTAAATACACCAAAACGGAAAATTCAACCAGAAATTCAGAAATAAGACACAACAAAAGAGAGCTTACGGTTAATTGGTATAGTGTAATCTTACCAGAACTTACGATATGACTAAGTATTTTGTTATTATGTATTTAAATTTATTTTATCCACCAAATAAAAAGAGCAGTTAGTCACTTTACCAAATAAGGCATGCATACATATCATTATTCAAATATTTACTTCCGCAAAAAATATTTGTCCAATTCACAATTGGTGTCGTAACGTTGTATCATTGTATATCATAATTTTTTTATTAATGTTTTGTTTTTGTTTCGAAAAATTTGTTTGAAAAATATTTACGACATACAATGCTACAACGCTACGACACCAATTGTGAATTGGGCAATTATTTTTTTTTTGGATTTTATTCATTTTTCAAATATTTGCTTTAAGTTTAAGGTTCAATAAACAAACAAAAAATGCTGAAAAAAACATATGTAAGATTATGTTATTTTTTATGTGAGTGTGGTAAAAATACAACATGTTTTTTTTTCACAACAAGAAAAAATCTACATAAAAAACATGTTTATTTATATTCAATAGTAAGGCAGAGCCGGGCGGTTATGGTAGAAGATATTTAAATTATTTGTGTATATATTTGTATATATTTATACCCTCCACCAACACAGCACGAGGTGAATGAGGGTAAATAATTTGTCATGGCCTATGTAACAGGAACATAAATATATTATTTAGCTATGTCCTTGTATATGTTTGTGTAAATCACGCTTACTTACAAAATATGCAGTGGATATTAATGAGATTCTGTCAGTGTTTTTAGAATTATCCTAAGCAGTTTGCTTTTGAAAATCAACAAAATCGGTTTAGTAGAAACAAAGTTGTAGGCCAAAATATTAGATCACCTCGAAGAATTTTGTATTGTATTTCTCAAACAAATTTCCAACATTGTTTTGCATTGTTTGTTTTTACACTGTTTAAGAAATAGCAACAATAATATGTTGATGTGTGTGGAAATCACGCTCATGATCAAAATGCATAATCGAAATTAAAGAGATTTATGCCAAAATTATTATTATTGCCCTAAGTGGTTTAGTATTGAAAACCAGCGAATTCGGTTGCCTATAAATAAAGTTATGGACCAACTACCTCGAAAAAATTGTATGTATTGCACTAAAAAATTTCTAACATTGTTATGTTAGCTTAGTTCATTGTTATAGATATGATTGTTCTTGTATGTTTTTAAACTGTTTGAGAAAAAGCATAAATAAGATGCTGTATGTGTAAATCACACTAACGTTCAAAATTTAAAATCTAAAGTTATGAGATTAAACCCAAAATGTTAATAATTACCCTAGGCAGTTTGCTATTAAAATTTAGCAAAATCGGTGCAGCACAAACAAAATTATGGTCCTAAATAAGGGACAACCTCGAGCAAATTGGATGTATTTTCCCAAAACTACTTCCAACATTTTTACGTTTTGCTTAGTTTGTTGTTGTTTGTGTTGATATAATTTACGAAAAAGCAACAATGAGCTACTGTATATGCAACATTGTGTGTCTGTGTTTAATTTGTAGTATCAATTTAAAGATGTATGTAAATTGTGTAATTCTAGTTTTATATGGATGGTATTTCAGTTTCGTTACTGCCGTATATAAGTTTCCGCCTTGTGTTTTTTTTAACTCCAAACTGCCATTAATCTTAATTTGCAACCAAAGCGTGAATAATTTGAATTTTCATATAAATCATGTAATGCGAAAAATCAAAAAAAATTAAAAAAACTAACCTCATATTTTTACATAGTAAAATTAAATAGTAAATGTAAAATGAAATAGAAGTGAAATAAATGTAATTTTAAAAGAAATTTTGTGTATTTATAACAAGCAGAGGTAATTTTTTCAATCGAACAGAAAAAAAGTTTGAAAATATTTTTAGTCAAATTCTCCAAAATTTTTTATAATAGATTTCAACAGACAGCAATTGTATATTGTGGAAATTACAAACGTTATGATAAACCATTATATACCTACCTACAGCAAAGGAAAATTATATTTTCATTGTAAAAGACATATGTAGACAAATAATGTATGTAGGCAATTTCAAATCAAACCCTTGTAAGGGTTGTTCTGCTATCAAAACCAGAAACCATAATACCACAAGACAGTACAAGAAGACTTTAGTTGGAAAATTGTAGGTATGTACAAAATATACGCATGTAGAATGTATTGAAAGAAATATTAACATACATTAGCTATGAGCTACCACCATTTTTTGCTACAATTAAAATACACACAATTAATTTATGGTCTCATTATAACAATTTTGTTACCAACAATATCAATAGCGAAAAAAAACTCGAATCTTTGTAAATACGCGTAATCTGTGATCACTCATATTTTATAACAAAAATCAATTTTTAGTATCAGAAACTAAAATATTTTAATAAATATAAATGTTTGTATAAAAAACTCAAATATTTTAAATCGTTGATAACTTCATAAATACTGCGAATTTAGGGAAAATAAGCTCAATCTGTGATCACTCATATTTTATACAAAAAATTGATTTTTAGTATAAATCTTTAATCCTTATCTTTAATCGTTAATAACTTTGTAAATACTGCCATTTTAGGCACAATCTGTGATCACTCATATTTTTTACCAAAAAATAGATTTTTACTAAACTCGATCTTTAGTATAAAAAAACTCAGATATCTTAAATCGTTAATAACTTCGAAAATACTGCGATTTTAGGCAAAATAAGCCCAATCTGTGATCGCTCATAATTTATACAAAAAATTGATTTTTAGTATAATCTTTAATCGTTAATAACTTTGAAAATACTGCAAAATAGGCTCAATCTGTGATCACTCATATTTTTTACCACAAAATTGATTTTTACTATAAAAAACTCAAATATTTTAAATCGACAATAATTTTGTAAATACTGCGATTTTAGGGAAAATAAGCTCAATCTGTGATCACACATATTTTATAAAAAAAAGTGAAAGGGTATATAAGTTTGTCATTCCTTTTGTAATTTCTACATTTTTCATTTGCGACCCCACAAAGTATATATATTCTGGATCGTTATAGATGTCTATAGACCCAAAATTACTTACATACATCAATATATCCTCTGTAGACCCGGTTCGGTTGATATTTAAAATCGAGAAAATCGGACCGCAAATTTCCTCCCGTAAAAAAATAGTGCAACGAATTATTCGATTTTTCTCTTGTTCGAATAAAACGAATAATTCGAAAAAGAGATTTAAACTTGTTCGAATAATTCGATCACACGTTTAAAATTAATCGAATTATTCGAATAATTTTAATTTTTTTAAAACAGTAAAGAATGAAGTTTTGATTTCGGTAACGTTAAGTTAACAATTCAAGTATTGATAATGGTAAAAAACAAAGTCCATTATTAAATTTTCAACAAAAATATTCTGATCAGATTAACTCCCGAACAATCTACAAAACAATTGACTAGCAAACCCTTTAGTTTCCGTTTGGAGCTATGCTTTACAAAATTTGAGCTAGTTGGTATGATCCTGAATTCAAATACAATATAAACGTATTAAGAACTTGGTTATTTTGAAGTCAGGCAGTGCATGATTGACGCATTTACATATACGTAAAAAGTTTATTACCATGTTAGACAAAGATGTTCAACGATGTTCAAAATCATGTATAAGACGAACTCCATTAGTTTGTTAGTTTGCAATATTTGTGCTTATCATTCGATTTATTAAATATTTTGCAACACTTACTTACGCGGTTAATAACATCATTTATATATGTACATATATTTTAAGATCATTTCAATGTAATCATTATAAATGTCATCCTCAATATCACTTTCTACGACCGTCTCAAAATCACATTCTCCATCACATTCAACTCCACTTTAATCTAAGTTAATATTTTGATTATTAATTGCGATTCTAATAATATTTCGCCAGCTAAATAACAAATATTTTATTCCGTACCTTTTATTTTCATTGGTTCAAGTCCTAAGTTAAAAATTTTTAAAGATTTGTTTTTAGAATTGTAACTTCTTGCAGTAATATTTATATATTTATAGAAAGAGCTATCGGAACACTCACCTACAATCATCGAAAGACTTCCTTTATCTTTAGTTATTTGTCGAATTTCAGAAACAATACAATTTTTGCGAGTCATTATAGCTTATTTAAATTTGAAATTATGAAAAATTTTAAACAATTTAATAAATTTAAATATATATGAACATTTATTCGTTTTATTCGATTATTCTACATAAAATTGTTCGAATTATTCGTTATTCGAAAATGGCCATTTTTAAATTGTTCGAATAATTATTCGTAAGAAATTATTCAATTAATCGAACGATCATTAGTCGAATGAATACCCTAATATCTAATGATAGATATCCTCCTTTGCAATGACGCACAGTTTCGCCATTTGAGTTTTTTCGTTGCAAAATTCATAACTTTTAAATTTAAAAATCATATTATAGATCATTCATCAACCTGCATATTCGTGGGTTAGCAAAGTTGAAATTTGTGGAAAAATCAATAATATATATTTTATTTTTTTTTTTTAAATTTTTGATTTCTTACGTTTCTTTTTATGATTTAAAATTATTCCAGAAAAGATTTAGGCTTGTATTTTTGTTGTATTTTTTAAAATGCGATCATGATTTACATTTGCATTTTAAAAAATAAACACTAAAATTCAACTGTTGTAAACGGTATCGGGGCCTTAATTTTTCTTTTTAATTTATTTTTGTATTTTTTGTAAAATATTGCTCAGAATCCGTTAAAGAAAGCATATCTAATGGGTTTTAACGGTTATATATCTTATAAAACCATGTCTCTTTTCAAAATTTTACCTCTAACAAAAAATGGGGCAAGGACAGGCTGGACTGGAAATTTTTGCTTCCAGTTCTTTTTCAAAGAACTTATTTTGAAAATATGGTAAATATATATAGTTTTTACTTTTATTTTCCATCAAAGTTGAGAAATATTGAAATCGATTTACCTGGACAAACAAAAAGCAAAAAGTACAATTTTTATTTATTCTTTTCTTAATAAATATATCTATCAATATAATCAAAAAGAATGAAGAGCCGTTACCTAGTTTTCGAGTTACTGTTTCTGAAAGCGGACCAAATTACCAAAGTTTTTTGAACACTGAAAAAAAAATTTTTGTCATAAACTTGTTTCTTATAAAATTCACTAATAAATTTGTGATTTTTTTAATTAAATAAAATTTTTTTAAAAAAATGGTTGGGCTTAAAATTGTTTTCTCGAAATTTATTTTTTTTAATTTTCAAAAAAAAAATATTTTTTTTTGTTTTAATTTTGTTAATCTAAAAGTATTTAAAATTTTTACTTTTAAATTATAATTTGGTAAAGGATATATAAGATTCGGCACAACCGAATATACCTCTCTTGCTCTTTAAACTTATTTAGATTACAATTCACAATTTAAAAAATATATTTCAACAACATTTTCATAATTTGCATAATAATTGTGACTAATAAAATTTGTTATATAAAAAAATCTTATTATTTGCTATATATATTTTTATTTTAAATTAATAACTTAACAAAACATTGATTTATATAATTTTAATTTAAAATTTTATTCTTCTAATTCTTTAAAATTAAATTTTAAATGTTTTGTATAAACATTTATGTCATTATTTATTTTCAAGCCATTTGTTTGCATTAATTTTGTTCTGGAATCAATTAAGTAGTTGTAGTTAATAATAATTTATTTATATAAATAAATACAGACAATAAATAAGCATTAAAAGTGTGTGTCTAAATAATTTTAAGAAATTATTGTATTGTTTTATTTACCTCACAAGCATATTAATACTTAGAAAGAAATAATAACTACTACAAAAGCCTGAAAAACTAAAAATACAATCGTAATTATATAAAACAATAAATCACTTAATTAAATTTAAATTAATCCTTTTAATAATAAAAGAGATTTATTACAAATTGCAGAATATTCGTAAGTATGAAGAAACAAGAAATGCAATTAAATAAAGGAAAATAAGCAGAATTTGTGGCTAGAGAAAATTGGAAAAAAGGTTACAACAAGATAAATCTCAGCCCTGCTAGATATAGGGTCAATGGAATTGCTGTACTTACATATAACTATATAATTGTTTTTCCCATTTTCTTTGCTATTTTGTCTTCTTAATGCTTTTGTATATAAATATAACTGTAATGTTCTACAATAAATCTTCATCATTTATTAAATTTCAAAGACATGCTTATTATTAACAATTAAATATTTAATCACACTCCATCCTTTCTACTAAATTAAAAATAATAAATTAGTTTTTGTTTGTTTCTTTTTTTTTTGCGAGAAAAGGAAAGAAATATTATCTATAAACTCAACGGATATCCTCTTTGACTTATCACTTAAAAGCGATAAAAGCGGAAGCTTACAACTGTCGACTTTTCATTTTTTGTTTGTTTTTTTTTTTCCTGATTTACACACACGCCTTCTGTGTAACACACACTCTCAGCCAAAAAATTGTCACACACACACACTCATTGACTCTCATTAAATGTGATTTAATTAAACGTATCAGGGGAACATGCTAAAACAACACTCCTTTTAAAAACCAGTGTCAGCAGCAACAGTGGCACATAGCCATTAGAGTGTCATGTGGAGGAGGAGCAGGAGCAGGATAATGAGGAAAAGAATTATACCCCAATATTTATTATAGTTATAAATTCAAGACATGTTACATGTAATAATTTTTCTATACCAACTTCCGTTTCCCGTTTAGTTTTGTTTTAATACCTCTTGTAACATTCTTCGACTTGCTATTGTGTAAACGACATATTCATACAGACTTATGTTAAAGTAAAAAGCTGCACATACATTTATGTATATTAGGGTGACACAATTTGCATGGAGGAAAAATAAAGTGTCGATGTTGAGAAACTAAAATAAAAGTTTAGTTTGCTTGAAGAGATCTTTTCTCAAAAGACTTGTTCTGACATCAGTATCATTTCTTAACATTATTATGGTCATTGTAGTTATGTATATAATTGTGGTAACCATAATATGTCTAAAATACATTTTACAAAATTGCAGCAATAAATATTATAAAAATCTTAAAAAAAATATCAAAACATGGAATATTTTTGGACTTGCACAAGAATTCAAATACGGCATTGAAAGCGTCTTTGAAAGATCTTTCTCAGGATATCAATATTTAATATATTAGCTTAGCGAGAAATATGAAAAGTCACGATTTAATCATCTGATCCAGCACACAAAATACTGATGGCAGAACCAAAAAATTGAGGAATTTTAGTTGGGAACCTCAGCACATTATTTTTCTTTCATACAAATAGTGCCAACCTAATGTATATCCTTACAGTAATATATCTAAGCATATATTTCTGTATGTGTATGCTTTTTTCCGACTTTCATATTAAGATTTCTACGTGATTATTTATGAGTTTTAATTTGCATTTAAATTTTGTCGCGTACAATTTTTCGTCTAAACGCAAAATAGAAAATAATCTGCCAAAGCATTAAATTAAGCTAAAGCCTTAGGCCTAAAGGATTTTCATTTGGTAAATAAATATTGCAGTATTTATTTATGTTTAAGCAAAGTAAGAATGTCATTTATAAAATATGGAAGATAGGTTAAAAATTCATTAATATAAATTAGAAATGAATATTGTTAATGTTTATGTTTTGTAAAAAATTTAACTTTAAGAAGAAATATTTTTTATTTAGTTTTACATAAACAAACAGACAAATATTTTAAAAAGTAGACAAATTCACAGAAATATATGTTTTCTTTTAAGGCAATCAAAGAATACTGTGCTAAATATTTTTCTACAAGAAACTGCGTCCATTAGAACAATAGAAATGGACTTTGTACAAAGGGTGCGTATGAGTAATATTAATCAAGGGGTTAAATTATAAAACTACTTATAATTTCATTACTAAAATAGATAGATTCGTTTTAAAAACACATACATATAGATGACAATTCATTTCTTAAGAAAAATTATTAAAAACTTAAAATATGTAAAAATTTGTGCAGCATTTTAAGAACTAATTTCTTATTGTTGTAACGAATTGAGTTGTGTGTAAAGGGAGCGTATGAGTGATATTAATTATGGAGTTAAATTAGAAAATTACTTATGCTTTCTTAAGAAACTAAATATATAAGTTTAAATATTAGTTAAAGATCAAATTAGGTTTTAAGAAAAATTTCTATACACTGAAAATATGTAAAAAACGTATTTAACCAATCGTTAAATTTTTTTTTAACAAACATAAGAAATTGCTAAATATTTTTATAACGTATTGCTTTAAGAGGCAGGAAATTCAAACCAGAAAAGGGGTGAGTGTCCCGATAGACTAGCCGATAGTGTGCTGGACTATCATTCTGAGGGTTACGGGTTCGGTTCTCGCCAGATATTCTGGGTGTATCTGCTGATAAGCGAAACCTATGAAGCATTTTGTGTTTGTTTTAAATAAAATTGTTTAACAAATTAGAAAATAATTAATTTAAATTTAAGAGATATACAGATACACTTTGGTTTGTAATTAGATGAAAAACTACTTCTTTATTGCTGGAGATTAATTAAATTTGTTGATGTTTGTAAATTATAGAATTTAATGTAATGGCTGCGTATGAGTGATATTAATTTCACTGTGTGTAATTTTTTGAGTCATGTAAATATAAACATATACGGACACTACTGCGTGATATAAGACCAAAACAAAGATCCGTGTCTCCCAGTTTTGCCCCCAAAGATTTGGGGCCTCGGTGTATTTTTTCCAAAAAAGTGATAATTTTCTCAGGCTCATATCTTGCAAACAGTTCGGAATTTTGATCTACTCTCTGAGGCAAAGTTGTAGACCTTGTCATAAATTGTGAACATCTAAAATCAAAAAAACTTCATCTTCAATATCAAAATCACAAAAGACTTCGAATTTAGATATAAATTTTTTAAAGCTGTCTAAAAGTATGCTTTAGTTTATAATAATTTATGACCCAAAACACTTAATTCCTTTAGTTTTTTCTTACTAACTTCTATTGACCTACCTAAACGGTGTTAAGAATCATTCCTAGGAAGTTCATATGTTCTAGAAAGTTGTTTATTGAGATCTTAGGTACATTTTTGTAGTTGATTGTTTCTTTGAATTTTTAACGGTTTGCTACCTATGGACCTGAACAGAGGAAAAAAGAAAAAAAATCGAATTTTTTTTTGGTTTTTTGCAATTTTGAAGATGAAGCTTTTATGATTTTATATGTTAACAATTTTTGTTCCTTATGACAAGGACTGCAACTTTGCCTCAGAGAGTAAATAAAAATTCCAAATTGTTTGCAAGATATGAACCTTAGAAAATTATCACTTTTTTGCAAAAATGACACCGAGGACCCAAGTTTTTGATGCCCATAAAAAAAATTGCATGACTTTGTGCAAAACTGGGAGACACGAATATATTTCTTTGTATTGTACTGTGTTATGCTGTTTATTTGGAAAATGTTTTATAATTGTGTTATTTAAGGCCATATATTGGATTATTACGATTCATTGTTCAGGAAAAATTATTGAAAGTTCAAAATATGTAAGAACACTACCAAAATTTATGGGAGTCTCAAGAAAAACAATTTGTAATATATATTTTATGTTCTAATTATGTCTAAAATTTAGATTCAGGTAAACAAATCCTTCGAGTTTTTCACTAGTGATCCCTAATTTTGTCAAACAAAATGAATAATGCTACAAATTAACTTTAAATAAATAAAACAATTCTTTCAATAGCCTTTTAAAAATTATTTAATTTAAACACAAAAAATACTTTAAAGCTAAATTATGCACCCCAAATGATTATGAGTATAAAACATAAATTTAAATGAAGACCAAAGGAAAAGATAACAAAATTAGCATACATATTTTTACAGAAGATAATTTATGAAAATCTAACAACAATGCTTATGCTTAACATTTAAATTAAAACAAATCATTGCATTACAATTTAAACAAAATATTTCAATTTGTATTTTATATGAAATCATTCATTCGCATGTAAATGAATATAATACATATCTATCAACATAAATATAGAATCTGCAATTTGATTTGATTTTATAAAGGAACATTTACTAAATACAGTAGAATACCATTGGCAAAAGCAGAAATATATTAAATAGTTATACGGAACATTGTTTTAAAATAAATTTAATTTCTGTGTATTGCCTGTAACGAATGTGTTAATAAATATTCGAATATTTATTTATAAATAACAGAATTTATTTGTAAATTTGATTTTTTCCAAATATGTATTGTGTTATTAATTGCTTACACTTAAATTCCTTTTGTTTATGGGGTTTTATTGTTTTATAAAATCTCTCTCTCTTTCTCACTTGCTCTATTTTTGTGTGTGTAATGCAGTTGTTTCAATTATGTATTTACATTTACAAAAATAAAAGTATATTTTATTGTACAAAATGAAATAAAGAGAAAACAAAGTTTTTTTTTCCAATATTTATTTATAAAGCCCCTAAGGTGCTGTTTGAATTAGTTCCATTATAACAATAAAATTTTGTTAAATTTATGTGTTTTTTCTCTCTGCATAAAAGGAGTTTTTAATTGTTTTCCTTTGGCGTTTTGTCGAGTAAGAGATTTTTGAAAATTGGCAAATTGTGTAAAAGTGTGCACAATTTGTGAAATTTAAAATTCATAATTATAAATTCAATTTGGCATTAATGTGGTGTAATGACAGTGGTTTGCATGCAAAATATATTAGGATTTTTGTGTAAATTAAATAAGTAATTTTACTTGGGTATTTGTATTGAATTGCAGTAGCTTTTGAAATTTCTGTGGTACATACAATTTGTGCTTAAATTATATTTATTTGAAATTGGAATTTAAATTACGCCAGCATTCGGTTCCGGAATTAAAATATGAAAAAATTAGAAAACTGTTTTGTGAACAATACTTAGAAGCATTTAATAAATTAAATATTCTTTAAGGAAACTTGTTATTTTCAATGAAATTATGTGTGATAATTAATGAAGATTTCAATACACACATCATATTTAGCATATATTTTTATATAACCATATACGGACACCACTACGTGATAAAAGACCAAAAAAAGACTCGTGTCTCCCAGTTTTACCCAAAATCATGCACTTTTTTTTGTTTATGGTCCCCCAAAAATTTGATGCCTCGGTGTCATTTTTGCAAAAAAGTGATAATTTTCTCAGGCTCATATCTTGCAAACAGTTTGGAATTTTGATTTACTCTCTGAGACATAGTTATAGCCCTTGTCATAAAGAACAAAAATTGTGAATAATAAAATCAAAAAAACTTCATCTTCAAGATCAAAATCGCAAAAAATAAAGAAATACATTTTTTAAAGCTGCCTAAAAGTATGCTTATAATAATTTAATTGTTTATGGCCCAAAAAACACTTAATTCCTTTAGTGTTTTCTTACTAACTTATATTGACCTAACTAAACGGTGTTAAGAATCATTCCTAGGAAGTTCATATGTTCTAGAAAGTTGTTCATTGAGATCTTAGTTTTGCTACATATGGACCTGAACACGGGAAAAAGGTAAAGAAAGTCGATTTTTTTTTAAAGTTTTTTGCGATTTTGATCTTGAAGTTTTGAGATGAAGTTTTTTTTTGATTTTGTATGTTCACAATTTTTATTCTTTATGACAAGGGCTACAACTTTGCGTCAGAGAGTAAATCAAAATATCGAACTGTTTGCAAGTTAAGAGCCTGAGAAAATGATCATTTTTTTGCTAACATGACATCGAGGCCACAAATTTTTGGGGGCCCATAAATAAGAGTGCATTAATTTGGGCAAAATTTTTTTAGGTCTTTTATCACGTAGTGGTGTCCGTATATGGTTATTTTTTTCGTGTTACACTGTGATATAATAATACCGCGGAAGCACATCGATTGCACACCAAGGATTATGGTGAATGTGTTCTATCGGTTTCTACGTGCGAGAGATGGTTTGTGGGGTTCAGAAGTGGTGATTTTGATACGGAAAATTTTGAACCAAAAAAGTTTGAAGACCAAGATTTGGAGGCATTACTCCATGAAAATTGTTGTAGAATTCAACAAGAGCTTGCAAAGCCATTGCGAGCTACTCAAGCCACAATTTTAAAATGAGCAGCAGGGTTCATCCAAAAGCAGGGAAATTTGGTACCATACGAATTCAAGACGAGAGACCTTGAAAGATGATTTTGCATGACCAAAATTATGCTTGAACACTGTAAAAGAAAATAATTTTTACTCCGAATCACAATAACAAAAACCCGAAGTGTTCGAGATCGTATATGAAGCCCGGTCAACAAGCCGAATCGACACCAAATCCAAATATCCAAGGCGCTAAGGTAAGTATCTGTATTTGGTGGCAGCAAAAGAGTATTTTTATGGGCAGCTGAATTCTGACTAGACTATCATAAAGAAACCTGTTCTGAGGGCAACTGATTCGTTTGAAGTGAGAATTTTCCAAAAAAAATGGCCAGACATGAAACCGAGAATAATATTGTTACGAAATTGTACTTGAATTCAAATGTAACGATTTTAACGGCTGATTTAAAAGTAGCAGAATGCTTTCAAATAGCAGTGCCAAAACTTTTACATATCTGTGGGCATTATTGACATTGAATAAAAGCTTTCAGTTGACCATTGATCGTAAGTTTGCAACGCTGTTTGCTGCGACCGTATATTCGAATTCGAATATTCAGTTAAAGAACATTGTAGAAATAGGGCTTTCTAGATGGTAATGCAGTGTTATAAATAGTGGCAGAGGTTGCAGTCGTTAGTGAGTTTATCAGAGACGCTATTTGAATAAACATCAACTGAGTGCCTTAAAGTGTGCTGTATTTTTCAAGTGAATTCGTGTACATTATAAAGTGTCTGTATTTCTGAGAATTTATAAACGTGTATAAAAAAACATTGAGTGACTATTTAATTCTGTGGTTGTTGTACATTTTTAAATAAATATAGAATTGTTAGAATTTTTAAACTTCTAAACGGCTTTTATTTGCAATCAAAAGTATCCGGTTTATTTAAAGGAAATAAACCAGCGTATTGAAAAGGTTAAAACGTAACAATATAATATGGTAAATCAATCATTATAAAAATGGTTGTCACAAACATATAAAAAAATGTGAATAACAATAATGTTAATCGTAAGTTAACGTATTATGGTTACCACAACCATATAAATAACTACAGTGACTATAATATTGTTAAACAAAACTTGTAAAAATGTTGAAATGGTGACAATAAAATGTACAACTGTATTTTAATCAGTTAACCATATTACGGTTACCACAATCATATAAATAATTACTGTTGAAATCGTTACATTAAACATTATATTTTTCTCTGCGTGTACTTAAAAGTTTTTGAGTTAATACAGTATTGTTGAACAAGTGCAATATATAAAGTATCATACCACAATATTGCAATAGTGCTGCAAAATAATTCTTTGCTAACTAATTGTTTTTTGTTTTATTTGCTAAATTTACACACAGATTGCTAAACTAATGCTTCTACAATATATAAGTTAGAATGCTATGTATATCCTAATCATGGAATTGTCAAAGAGCATTTGAAAGAATAATACGGAACACATTGAGTGCATAATTAAACCACACTCACACTCATTACAAGTCAAATCCTTCCTATAAATTTTCACACACACACACAACAACTCAAATGAAATTGCCTGGTTTTCAAAATGAAAGAAAACAAAACGAGTGTGTTAATAATAATAAAGCTAACAACCTTTTTGTGTTAAGATACATTCACATAATTACACTATGCTACACCAAAAATATTGCTGGCGGTTCCCATATAGCAATTCTATATTGTTGAAGTTAATAGAGTTCGGTAATGATGATGGTAGTTTCTCGATCACTTCGTTTAGTATATTTTTTTATCAGTAAATGTAGTGAAATAGCAATATTCTTAAAGTTACAACTTCAAAACATCATAAATATGTTATTTTGAAACTAATTTTAAAATAGTTTAATTTGTTTAAAAGATATCGGTTGGAAATGGCTGATAATGCCGTTATTCTACTAAAACGAAGTGATCGCCTAAAACCTGTAAGTATTACCTACATGAGAGCCCCTGCATATTGTTCTCCTTCATTTTTGTATCACTGTGTTATTTACATACAAACATACATCCAACTTTATACTTATAGTAGTCCTCCACTTTAGGAAAAAAAGAACTAATAAAAAATGTGGTAACAATAAGTTAAGTGAAAATATTATGAAATGTTAAAAAAAATAAACTTGACTCGTTTTAGAATTAATTTGTATATTTTGTAAATGCAAGTATATATGCGACCATGTACTGTATCATGTGAGTGTGCGTTTCACTGTATATATGAATATAACAAAAGAATAACACTAAAATAAATTAAAAAAGATCAGTTGGAATAAAAAATTATAAAAATAACATATATACACACATAATAATGCAATGAAAGGAAGCTAAATTTTGTTTTTTTCCTGCTGCTCAGTAGTTGTACAAAAGTACAATGACGTCTATTTGCATATGAATAATGGGGTCTGTTATAATACTTATATATACATTTGCACATTATGGTGGTACTTATTTGGGACTTTTTGGATTCCGGTTTAATTGTTCTCCGTTATTTACAAATCAAATAATGAAAATTTGAGTAAAATCAGATAACGTTTCACATTTTATATGAACTTTCTGAGTTTTGGATCAAAGCATCAATAATTTCCAAAAAATTTAACAAATTTAATGTTGAAAAAAAATCCTATTGAAACCACGTTTTGTATTTAATTTATTAATAAATGCTTAGATATAAAATTTAAACATTTCTGACATCGGCAACTCATTACAACTTTAAACTTGGGTTATTAATAATTATCAAAATAATTGTTAAATTTATAATTTTTTTAAAATTGTTTCCTTATTCTAAATTTCAACAAGTGAGCTACAAGTGAGATATATTCGGCTGTGCCGAATCTTATATACCCTTCACCAAATTATATATAAATTATATAAATACAAATTTTAAATATTTTTAGATTAACTAAATTTTATAAAAATATTTTTTTTAATTTATTGGTAAAAATTTATTATAAATTTGTTTTTCAACATGTTTTTTTTAAATATATAAAAATTTATTTCTGAAAAAAAAATTCGGCTTAAAAAATATTTTCGTTATTTTGACCCATTGTAAGTAGGTCCGACTTAATAGGACCTTGTATACGCCGCACAGTGGCGCCATTTGAGCTTTTTTTTTGGAAAAAACCATATGTTTTGAACCAAATGAGATAAAATGAGAAAATCGAGTATTTTACAATTAAGTGAATTCAATCTTGTATGCAGAAAATTGTATATGCTTACTAGGGTATTCATTCGATTAATGATCGTTAGATTAATCGAAGAATTTCTTACGAATAATTATTCGAACAATTTAAAAATGGCCATTTACGAATATTGAATAAATCGAACAATTTTATATAGAATAATCGAATAAAACGAATAAATGTTCATATATATTTAAATATATTAAATTGCTGAAAAATTTTCATAATTTCAAATTTAAATAAGTAATAATGACTCACAAAAATTGTATTCTTTCTGAAATTTGACAAATAACTAAATACAAAGGGACTTTCGATCACTGTAGATGAGTGTTCCTATAGCTCCTTCTATAAATATATAAATATTACTGCAAGAAGTTACAATTCTAAAAACAAATCTTTCGAAATTTTTAACTTAGGAATTGAACGAATGAAAATAAAAGGTTCGAAATAAAATATTTGTTATTTAGCTGGCGAAATATTAGAAGAATTGTAATTAATAATCAAAATATTAACTTAGATTAAAGTGGAGTTGAATGTGTGATTTTGAAAGGGTCGTCGAAAGTGATATTGAGGATGATATTTATAATGATTACATTGAAATAGATGAAGGCCATGATCTTAAAATATATACGTAAGTGTTGCAAAATATTTAATAAATCGAATGATAAACACAAATATTGCAAACTAACGTTTTGTTGCAAGAAAAGCATGGAGTTTGTCTTATACATGATTTTGAACATCGTTGAACATCTTTGTGTAACATGGTAATAAACATTTTCGTATTTGTAAATGCATCAATCATGCACTGCCTGACTTCAAATTAGCCACGTTCACTGACAATTATATCAAACTTTGGAGAGATTACCTTTATTATATAATTTCCCAAGACCACTTTATTAAGCAAAGATTCGGCAACGTTGATAGAGATTGATGTATAATACAATTTGTAATAAATAATTTAGAAATAGTGAATAATTAATTGACTAAAGAATGAGTAACTACTCAATTTAAAACCCGAATTAATAAACGCCATAAAAAAGTTCTTAATACATTTATATTGTATTTGAATTCATGATCATGTCCAACTGGCTCAAATTTTTTAAAGCATAGCTACAAACGGAAACTAAAGTGTTTGCTATTCAATTGTTTTGTATATTGTTCGGGAGTTAATCTGATCAGAATATTTCTGTTTAAAAAATTTAATGATGGACTTTGTTTTCGAATGTTTTTTTACATTATCAATACTTGAATTGTTAACTGTAACGATATTTTTGGTTTTTCTTTAACAATGAAATATTAAAAAACCGACATCAAATCTTCATTCTTTACTTTTAAAAAAAAAAATTAAATTATTCGAATAATTCGATTAATTTTAAACGTGTGATCGAATTATTCGAACAAGTTAAAATCTCTTATTCGAATTATTCGTTTCATTCGAACAAGAGAAAAATCGAATAATTCGAATACCCTAGTGCTTACTAACGTGTACTACTTTGAGTGTAAATCTGAAAATAAGAAAATTCACTTAATTGTGAATAAATTCAAAAATAATTCATTGATTTTTATGATCAATATCTCATTTTGTTCCTATTACATGTGGCTTTGCGATAAAGTAATAAACCTGAACATTTTCGATTTTTCATAATTTTTTTTTTAACACAAAAATTTTCTATTTTCACATAAAAAAAATTATATTTTTGCTTCAATTATAGCTCCGAAACTACTTAGCCAATTAAAACGCAATATAAAAATGGATTAAAGGTTATGTAAGTTTAAATTTTTTTAAGTTTATTTTAATACTATCGGACTAACCCTTTTTGAGTTATCATAAATCATAAAAAAATTAAAAAAAACTTCTCCATAGAATTTAAAATTTGGACCATATTTACATCAAAATTGTGTAGTGGTTTAAAAAGCCTCTAAAATTTTTAAGATTTTTTGCCCTGTGTAATACGTCAACCTATGAAATGAGTGTTTGAAATGGGTTCGGCGCCCTTTGGGTGCTTACTTATGGGTTAGCAAATTTAAAATTTGGTGATAAATCAATTTTTTTATCAATAAATATATTTTAAAATTTTTGATTTTTTATGTTTCTTTTTAAAGGCTCTTATCCCAGTAAGCACCAAACATCCAAAAATTCAAGCACTTGAAAATTTTGTTGGAATTTGACTTGAATGCAAATGTAATTATGTTTTAAACTTGAAAAATATCAAAAAAATTAAATATTATTCAAACAAAAAACATATGGCTTGAATTTATGTTTCCTTTTTACTGGAGAATTCTTTTGAAATAAAGTGTAATACAACTGTAATTCAATTGCTTGACTATAATTCAAGGCTTGAATTTGCACTTGCTTTCAATTTGAATTCCAGTAAAAATGCTTATTAGGATGAATTAAAATTATTACAGAAAAATTTAAAAATGTTTTTGTTTTTAATTTTTAAATTTTTTTTTTTAATTTTTTGTAAAATATTCCTCACAAACCGTAAAAGAAGGTCTAATGCATGCAAGCAATTTTTGGAACAAAATATCCATATTGTCTATGTTAATTACTTAGTAATCCAGATATACATAGATAACAACTAGTTCAAAGATTGATGTCTATATATCTCAGCCATTTGTGGGCCGATTTTCAATTTTTTCAACCGAACCATTTTTATAACGGATATATTGGTGTATGAATCATGTATGTAAGTTATTTGGGGGCTACGGAAAGTTGATTTCAACATACAGATGGACACTATAACGATCCAGAATATATATACTTTGTGGGGTCGCAAATGAAAAATGTAGAAATTTCAAGTGGAGTGACATACTTATACCCTTGCCACTCATGGTGAAGGGTATAATAAGTAATAATAAAATATAGACATATTAAATAAACTGATACTGCAAATATTATTACTTGGTTGCGGATTCTAATGCATTTATTAATAAAATTATGCTATATTACAAAATATTATAAAAGGATGAAACCCACCAAACAGAACATGAATGGGTCTATCTTGTTTTTAATTTTATTAACTGTTTTATTTAGCAAATATCTTGCCTATTTTTAGGCGCAACATTTTATTTGTAAATACATGAAAATCAGCCTCTTAATTTTAACCTATTTGTTCTACATATTTTTTGATGATGGCATTTTTAAATTTTAGAAGTCTAAATATGACGTCTAGACAAGCTACAATACGAAATACTTACAATTTTTATTTTGGAAATCCAATAAATTATTTTAAAAAGATACTTATTCATCCGTAATAAGAAGACTGAACGAAGGGTCCAAATACGATGAAATGACCAGAATTTGATAATATGTAATTTTTCCAACCTCAGAGTACTGAAATTAAAAATTTACTGTTATATTGAAGACTTTATATAAAAAATAATGCTATCTTCGGATATTCTATAAAAAATACTGTTATACTGAAGTTTTCCTTTATAAAATACTATTATGAAGATTTAATGTTATTTTAAAAATCTATGGGAAAATTAAATTCAAAACTAGTTTTAATTAGTGTTATTTCACAATTTATTTTACTATTTTTTTTTTTTTTTTTGAATATTTGATCTAAAACTCGAAATATCAAATAAAATGTGCATCCTTTAAACGTTCTTGCTTTGAACAAATTTTCCACATTTGGGTTTTAAATGACGAAGCATACAGTAGAAAATTTTAGAGTAATGTCCACCCTAATATATATACATATATGTTTGGAAGTGTGTGTATATTTATTTAAAAGAGAAGTAAATTATGATATATGTATGTTTATATGAACAGCCACATACACAAATATGTAGGACATATTTATGTCCTATACTAATACACACTGCCAATCACACATGTTTATTTAAGGAGTGGGATTAGTGAAACTAGTCAACGAATTTTCTGTTCAAAAAGTTCCTAAATATAATTTGTATAAAATATGCCTGATTAAAGAGTCCCCTGCGATAAGAAAGTATTAACCAAAAATGTGTATTTCCCAACTATTACTATGCTATGATCCTGTAAACTTATTAATGTGGGAAGTTGTCTTACATATATTAAACCAAGCGAAAGCTAATTTATTTTGTTGCGATTCAGTAATGAAATCTGGCTTGTGGTTTTTATTTCTACCCCATTTTGCTTTATCTCAATCCTAATATTTATCTGTTTATTATACTTTATGTATGGCTGACAAGAAATTCGTCATTAAAACTCGTAATCATACATTTAATCTCAATGCAAATGAAAAAGAAATACATCAAAAAGCAAGAAAAAAATTCAAAAATTTATACCCATCCAACGTCAACAATAACAGCATCAAGCTTTAGGCAATTCCGCATATGTGTAACTGTCAGCTTCCCCTCATTTAAACAATTTGAAATAGTACACGACCATTCAAAGTTACGTATATTTAAGTATTGTAAGTATATGAATATAGTTTTAAATTCAAAACATTGTTCATTTGAAAGTTGGAATACAGGTAGAATTTATACTAAGAGACGAGACACTCCGATTTGTTAAAAAAATCGTATGTCTGATACAACAATATAATAAAAAGACTAGCATGTATTTTGTTGTTGTCAGAGTAAGGTTTTTGAAAATTACGTCTCATCTCTATGTTACCCTATGACCTTAGATTTTAAGTTAGTAAAGCAGTGATCGGCATAAAGAAAACATGAATATAATAATAGTACAAATGCAGTTTCTTTATCTTTTGTAATCTGATTAGCTATTTATTATGATTACTGCTTTATATGTGATCATTTGTGTGATCAACGTTGACCACTTTTGGCAAAATAAACTATAGGTTACAGATTTCCTCTAGCTAAATTTAACTCCAAAATTCAAATTTCTTTAAATTTTAAGTGAACAACGCTTCCAGTATTTTTTTTCATTTCATTAAAAATTACAAGCAAGTGAAAATAAAAGAAAATGAAATTAAATTCAGGCTGGCTCATTCAGTCATATTAGACCTACAAATGCACAAACGCACACAACCCTTTCATTTATACTCAACACAATAACAATTATAACAGAATTTAACTAAACATCCAGTTACAATTGTGCGGTCTATTTGACAAGAGTCAGGAAAATAAAATGACAAAATTGTAAAGAAAAAAGAGAAACGTTTAAATATTAAATGAACACAATACTTTGTGCTCACATATAGACTCACATACATTTGAAAATAAATGAAGTTCTAGTACTGGTACATGTACCTATATGCATATACTTTATATCCTATATGTTGTGGGCTTAAAATATATTTATAAACGACCACTTTCTGTACATGCTTCTTTTCCACACACAATGGCAGCATTTCCTGTTGGGTTTATATAATCATGTACACACACTCATGGTGTTTTATTTAAGCAAATATATATATAAATGTATTCGTTTATAAAAAAGGAGTTGTGTCAACCTTAAACTTACCTCTAGTACGTGTAAGCATACTAGTATTTTACAATAAAATTGGGGATTTTACAAACTTGTATACAAGTACAAAACAGCATCGTCCCTGTAACTCTTGGAAGTAAGGAGTGAGATCGAAAAATTCTTAACACACGTTTTTCCTAAAAACTTTTAACCTAAGTATTATTTGAATTTTTATTTGATCAAGTTAATCTGATTAAAATGAGTGACGAGAAAAAAGTGCGTGCTAAAATTATTAAATATTTTCAACAGATCCAATGTTATTATACAGTATCGGGAGAATTTGTCCGTTGATAGAAAACCTGGTTCAGGTAGAAGGAATGTTCCATATGATCTTTCTAAAGCCCATAAATAGAATTCATTTTCAAAATAGCACCCAACAAATCCGGTAGAAAAGCAGTCCTGAAGGAACTCTACTAAAAATTTAGAGGCCAAAGGCGGAGAACGGAAAGTCAAGTTTTATAAAAAAATATACATGCTGCATAATGGATGACGAAACGTAAGTTCTGGGAAATTTTTCGCAGCTTCAGGGACAATATTTTTTTATTGCTAATGTCCGAGGAAAGGATATTTTCCTTTCCGCTAGTCTCATTTATGGCTTCAAAATACATAACTCACAGTAATTAGCAGCAGTCGACAAGGCAGTGCAAAAAAATATATTACAAAACGATTTTGAATCCATAAATTTGACTAGTGGAAAAGAATAGATATACATACATACTATATATCAACGTGTAGGAAATTATGTCTTTTTTTAAAAAAATTATAGAAGACTTTTTTCAAAAATATGGGAATAAAAAATGGTAGATAATTTTTTGGAAATTTTACATTTATATAGAAACGTTTGAATCAAATCCAATAGTGAAACAGATATTTATGAATTGTTAATGACAATCCCACAATTCCCAAAAAACTTTTTAAAAATCCCAAAATTGGGATTTTTTTTTTTGATTTTTGGATCTATTGAAGGCACCAAGTTCGAAGAACACACAGTATTGAAGAACATAATGGGACATATAGAACAGGTTTTAATTTTTTTAAAGCAGCTATGCGATTAGAGAACATGTTGTCTAAAGTTGAAATTTACATAAAAAATAGGTATACTTCGGAAGGCTCTGGACCACGCACTAATACTAATTTTGACATTATTTTGCTTCTGTAATATTTCCCGAGATGTTATCATTCAGAAAAATATAAATACATTATTTATCTTTTTCTTATTTTCTGTATAATTTATCGAAAAAAAATGGCGAAAAAACGCCAATACACATAACTTTGGCGCTAGGCGCCCCCTTGGAATTGTAAGCCCAAATTCAAAACTTGAATGTATCAACACCTCCTCTATATCCCTAGAATTTATTGTTAAAATCTGTCTCTTCGGTTAGAAATTACCGATTTATTTCCTGTTCCCCACTGTGCAGCGCTTATAATAAACTCATCCACGACTGCAACCTCTGCCACTATTTATACACACGCCATCTTTCAAGCAATGCAAACAATCGCATGCTATCAACATTGTTGATAAGTAGAAGCTTCTACTGATGGAAATGTTTATAAACACTATGAATGTTGCTGGCAGTTGCTACAGACTGTTAAATTCAAATCGCTAGTGCAAATTGGTAACAATATTTATCCGACAATTTATAGTTAAAATTTCGAGACTTTGGTGTGTTTAATGCTCTCACAAGGGTGTTGAATTCACACGGAACCCGTATATGTGAGAGAGTAATTTAAAAAATAGAGAATCGGACTACTTGGTATACTTTGATTAGAACCATAATATAACTATTACAAGGTAGAATCAGTAGAAAAGTAAGTTCTCAATTTGTCATGCCTTGAATTTTCATACATATATAAAATAAAAAATAAAAATAAAACATCAAAAATTAAAAAAAGTTTAAGTATTTTTGTGAAGAAATTAATTTAACTATTTAACCACATGACAAGAAATATGCTAATGAAATGTGCTGTGTGTAAATGTTCATTTGAACAAAAGGATATACGGTTTTTAAAACGTCCAGAACAAAAAATTAAAGAATGGAGTACAGCTTGCGGCGTTGAGTTGAAGCAACACTCCAGGATTTGTATATACCATTTTGATAACAGCGATTACATTGACCTTCATCAAGACTCTAAACGCGCACGTTTAAAGCCAAATATACTACATTCTCGTGAGCCAATAAAAGGAGTAAATAATTTTTTGGAGTATGCAAATGCATTATGTTTTTCAAATGTAAACAATTTTGAAATTTTCTTTTTTTTATTTTCATATTTTTTTTCATTTTCTCATATTTACATAACAAGGCATACAATTTTAAACTCTCTCTACTGATTCTACCGGGTTATTGTTGTATCGGGGATTAGTACTATAAAAAATATATTTTTTTGTAAGATGTAATAATATTTAAATCAAATCAAATAATATAAAAATCAAAACTGTAAGTTTAGTGGATTTTTTTGTTAACATTTATGTATGTTAGTCTATAGATACATAACCAGTTATTAGTGAAATTACTAGAAAATTGTGGTCTGTAAACTTCACATTTTGTTTCGCCATGAAATTATATTCTGGATATCTAGGAGTTTTATGCCCGTTAAATTCATTTTCGGAAGTGGGACCTGTATGGGAGCTATGGTGAATTGAATCGTTTATTTCAAAAACCAGTTAAGCAACAAAAATCCAAAATTGAGTTATTGGGCGATTACTGTTTTGTAAAGGCAAATGCATCGTTTAATGAAGTTACCAATAAAGTTAGAATATTTGGTATGAAATTTACAATAGTGATGGTTGTTTGTTTTTTATTCGATTTTGAAAATTTCGTAACTTTAAAACAGCAGGGAAACTCAACACGGAACTATGATATTGTGTGGCTGTAGCTCTGGCATGTAAGTTTATATGGGACTGTGTCTCTGGCACGCATTTTGTGTTGCATGTGGAATTTGTTGCACACACAAATGCACAGTTAAACGTATGTATTCAAAACATAATGTGCATATATAGATAAGTACGAGGGTGATGTAACAAATACATTTACAATATAATAAATGAGTTGTTAATTAAGTTTATGTCTAGTATGACTAATTTGTCAAGGAACTTAGATTTGGAAGCAGAATAAGTATCATTTTAATAATAAAATTTTCTTCCAATTTTGAAAGAACTTTTCAGTTTGCTCCTCTATATAAAAATATGTTAGGATATGCGTAGTGATATCAAAATGTTTATATATAATTATGTGTCTTTGTATGTGTGTGTGGTAAATGCACAAAAAAACTTTTTTTCAACTAATTTACTAAACTTTATTTTCGTTATATTGTGCTCTTGTATTGTTGCAAGTGAACTTAGTTGTATTGTATTGTATAATAATGCTTCATATACATGTTGTGCAACTAAGCCTGTTGATTATTCCACCCGCCCCTGGCCCTTTATCACTCACACTGTCTTTGTTTTAAATTAGCGAACAGTGAAATTATGGGATGATATAATTTTCAATTAATATTATAATAGCAGATATTATGGTTGGTATTTGTGTTTAAACTAGCGTTGAAATTGAAAATAATAAAATTTCTTGTATGAAAGTAACTTGCATAGAATTTGTTAGAAATATTAACAAAGAATTTTGGCATAATATGAGCATAAGTTTAGATTATGCTGTAATTTGTTTTGAAAATATTTTGATATTCTTTTCAGTTTAACTCTCATATTTTTAAAATGTGATAAAACTTACAACAATAATTTGAATGGAAGTTAGTTACCTAAAAAGAGAAATAAATAGAAGTATTAAGTTTAATATTATATAGTTCAGATATATAAATTTATGATATATTATAACTTTTTAAAATACAGATGGATGGAAGTTCGTAACGAAGATATAACTTAATAAACATATGGACAATTCCACGAGAATGACAACCACGACTGAAAAAACAAAAACCTTTAAAACTTTTTTTCAAGATGATCCGAATAGGAGAAATCACTAAAATTGTACTGTGTGAAGGTATTTGGAGCTTATAAGATTTTAAGGGCAAAAAAAATAGTTTAAACTAACTATATTCAATTTTTTAATTTAATTAGTATGTTTTAGGCCAAGATGGCGGCTAAAACTAAGCTACCAATTAGCATGTAGTATGAAATGAATTGGACTGTAATTGTTTTATTTTTTTTTGCTATTATCACCGTGTTGTTTGAAATCGAATTTATATTTTGTTATTTATTTTTTAGTTTTTGGATACATATGTATACTTACAGAATATATATGGTTTTCCTTAAAGAGAAAAATCTGTCGCGTACGGTATGTCACATACAATATTAAACTTTATTTATTATAAAATCATCCAAATTTTATTTTCATTTAAATATAACGGATTGTAGAGGAAAAATATTTGGGTTAGTGTAGGAAATTAAATGAAAAATTAACGTCTCGCACGATTCGCAAATTTTAGCATATTTTTACTTATGTATCTCAAAATTACTTCCGTTTTATGTTACGTACAATATACCGTTATTTCGCAGAATATTTTGGACAACAATGTTTTGAAAGTACTTGGTATTTTTTATACCCTACGCCACCATAGTGGGGAGGGTATAATGCGTTTGTGCAGATGTTTGTAACGCCCAAAAATATTAGTCTAACACGCACCTTAAAGTATACCGATCGACTTTTTTACGATCGGTCCATAATTAGTCATAGCTCCCATATAGACCCGCTTCCAAAAATCACTTTAACGTGAATAAATCTCTTAAAAATATTGGTATACACACTTTCATATAGACATAAATCACACGACATAATTTCGTATTGATCGGTCCATAATTGGTCATAGCTCCCATATAAGGCCCACTTCCGAAAATCACTCAAAAATATAAATTATTGTAATTTTAAAAACAAAATCTTTTTGCTCTTTTACTTAGTGTAGGGTATTATATGGTCGGGCTTGACCGACGATACTTGTTTTAAATATAGTACCCTCTAAATGGAACATAAATACAAAATTATTATTCAGATAATCTTATTTTTGTAAAATCTATTCCACGCCATAGACAAATGTCACGTACCAAAAAGAAATGTTGAACAAATACTATACTTTTCAATTGTATCATTATATTTGCATGTGTTTTACTACGGTACCGCGAAATAGCTCCCAAATGAAATAATTCCCATCAAAAATTAAATAATTTCCATAACTTGAAAAATGAAATAACTGCCAAAAGGTGAAATGAAACTACTCCCAATAATCGGCGGTTTCATAATTTTAAAAATATTAGTCCCAAAAAAGCTCCCAATGAAATAAATCCCAATAGAAATGAAATAATTCCCAATCCGAATCAATTTATTAGTGTAATCTAACTCCCAATGAAATAAAGAACTACAAAAGTGAAATTATTCTTCGCTTACCAAACAGCAGGCCTTCGGTCGGCCACTAAGGTTTTCTCCTCTGGGATATATCAAAAACTGGCTTCGCTCAGAAAAGGTTTCTTTCATTGACAAAGGCCGACAATGTAAAAAGAATCTTTTCTGAGCGAAGCCAGTTTTTGATACACCCCAGAGGAGGAAATCTTAGCGCCCGGCCAAAGGCCGGCAATGCAAAACAAATTTTCTGAGCAAAGCCAGTTTTTAATATTTTGTTTTTGCAAAGTAGAACCTAACAAAAATTAAATAACTTCCTATACAGTGAAATAATTGCTAATTCTCATAATAAAATTAAATAAAACCCAACAATAATTTCATTGGGAGTTGTTTCATTGGCAGTAATTGCATTATGAAATAACGCAATTACTAAACATTATGTTTAATAGTTTTAATAGGGAACAAAATTTCTAGGCAAAAAGGGAAGGAAAAAAATATGCAGAGGTTTTCATGTGGCAATTCTGTTTTGTTAGAGTCCATAAAGTATGAAAATACATATAATTTTTCACGATCACTTCGTTTCAGTGAAATAACTGTATGCTTAAAGTGACAATATCAAAACATCATATACATACATATATAATCAGGGCTATTCCGGTTCTCACTTTCACCATTCACCATAATTTTGGAAGCATAATAACAAGAATATTTATATTAAATTAAGATTTTAAAATTATACAATCAAGGTTAAAAAATCACGTGTAAAAATTTATAATTAGAAATTCTGTGGAAACTACATAATATTGTTGTATTTATGCTTCCAAAAATACGGTGAATGGTGAAAGTGAGAACAGGAATAGCCCTGATTATGTATATATGTATATGATGTTTTGATGTTGTCACTTTAAGCATACAGTTATTTCATTGAAACGAAGTGCTCGTGAAAAATTTTATGTATTTCCATACTTTATGGACTCTAACAAAACTGAATTGCCAAATGAAAACCTCTGCATATTTTTTTCGTTCCCCTTTTGCCTAGAAATTTTATTCCCTATTAAAACTTCTCTTCACCTAAATAATATTCTCTCAACTTCACTGTGCTCCTCTAGCTGTTTGTTCATTTACACATTTACCGCAACAACATATGAACTGTGTTCCCCTATTGTTGGTTGGTTTTTATTGCTGTTGTTAGAGAAAATTTTCCAAAAATATATATTATACTCTAAAAATACCCACTATATACAGCCAATATGAAAATATACACTCGTTCATTTACTACTTACTTTTCTATTCTACTGAAATTAAACTAAAAATTAACATCAAACACGATCTGAACTGTTGCTTGTTGCTGGTCTGGTATTTTACAGTTCGGTTTGGTTATTTTGTGGATTTTACATCATCATCAGACGACGACAACATTTGGTTGTTAAAAATGAAACAACACCAGTAACAGTATGAGGTATACTCAAACATACAGCGGTGTACTGTTTATACATATGCACACTTTTGTGTCAGGAACAACAACTTTTTGAATATTGGGCCATTAGCAACTGGAAAACTGGAATCATGTTACAAAAGTATGTTGTTGGTGTATATAAAAAAACACCAGAATGATGAAAACCAAATGATCCCCGCTTACATTAGACATTATTAAAATAAATTCTTATGTGTGCATTAGGGTGGCCCTTAATAAACGAAAGTTGGATTTTGGCCATTCTCACCCCCCAGTTTGGTGAACATTAGTAAAACAATCATCCTGAAAAAATTTTAGGTAAACCTTTTGGGGTTAAGACGTGCCGCAAGCCCTCTGAAGTTTTGAGATGCATTTACAAGGGGAAAAAATGCATTTTTTTCAGTTTTTGTAAAAATTTTGCCATTAAAAAATTACTTTTGTAATTTAATCTTTCCAAATAGTGAAAAATTTGACCTTTGACCTTCACGATTTAAGGGTTAACGTTTTCCGATTTTAGTAAAAGTTTCAGGGTATATTTAGAATTATCTGGACTATAATATTCTGAATAAGTTTTGCTTAAAATTCATAAGAGTAAGGAAATAGAGCTCATTGGCCTAAAAATTGCCAAATAATTGGTTTTTCTCGAAAATTTCAAAATTTAAATCGCAGGTACGGAAAAACTATAAGAGATATTTTCATAATTTTCCACATTTTTCAGAAATTTCTAATTGTATTTCAGAAATTTCCAATTGTATTTCAGAATTTTCCAATTGTATTTCAGAAATTTCCATTTGTATTTCAGAAAATTCTAATAGCAATACCAATGGATATTTCTGAAATACAAATAGAAAATTCTGAAATACAATTGGAAAATTCTGAAATACAATTGGAAACTTTTTAAGTATAAAATAAAAATTCTGAAATACAAATGGAAATTTCTGAAATACAATTGGAAAATTCTGAAATACAATTGGAAATTTCTGAAATACAATTAGAAATTTCTGAAATATAAATGGAAAATTCTGAAATATAATTAGAAAATTCTGAAATATAATTAGAAATTTCTGAAATATAATTGGAAATTTCTGAAATATAAATGGAAATTTCTGAAATATAAATGGAAATTTCTGAAATTGAATTGGAATTTTCTGAAATATAATTAGAAATTTCTGAAATTCAATTGGAAATTTCGGAAATACAATTAGAAACTTCTGAAATACAATTGGAAATGGTGTAGTTGCCTGAGACACGTTAATGGCCTGGCGAATTTTTAATAACTTTAACATTTTTTGACCAATTTCTGTTTTTTATATCTCATTAGAAAGACAATTACGTACAGATTTCGATTCTTTAAAATTAAATTACAAAAGTAATTTTTTAAAGGCAAAATTTTTACAAAAACTGAAAAAAATGCATTTTTTTCTCCTTGTAAATGCATCTCAAAACTTCAGAGGGCTTGCGGCACGTCTTAACCCCAACCGATTTACCTAAAATTTTTTCAGGATGATTTTTTTACTATTAAGGGCCACCCTAGTGTGCATGGGTAAATGAAAATGTATAAAATATTATATGTTATAATGTTAACGTATAAATGTACGCAGGAGTTAACAGTGGGGAGGAAAAAGAATTTAAAATATTTTAAGCATTTGTGACATTTTGTTAAAAAAGTAATGAATTAGGAAATATCTACAAGTGTCTTAGTTTCTATTGCAAAATAGTCATAATGTTCACGACTACAATCCAGAACCAAAAATTGCAATTAGTCATTGATGTCCAAAGAAATCCTGGTTTATTCAACGGAGTTTAGAATCTGTCTCGCTTTTAGAGACATTGCATTGTTGAATGTTTTGAAGTTGTAATGTTTAGGAGGTAATAAAGAGTAAAATGGCAACAACTATCATCTTTTTTACTGCATACTTGGATACGGCAATATCTCATACATTTTCAAAGTATCACAATTAAGGATTGTGAACAACCTCTTCTCTTGAGAACTCACCTTTTCAGATATGCAATCTAAATTATCACTAGTCCGGAAACAGCAAAACAAAAGCACGTAAGAGAGCCATATTCAGCTGTGCTGAATCTTATATACCCTTCACCAAATTATACTTCAAAATACAAATTTTAAATATTTTTAGGTAAACAATTTTTTTTTTCCAAAGTTGTTTCTACATTTTTTGGAAATTTTGTTTTTCGAATTGTTATTTTAATTTTTTTTTTAAATTTAAAAAAAAAAATTTTTGATTTTAAATTTTTTTTTGGTGAAAAAAAATTCGGGTTAAAAAATATTTCTTTCGATTTTGACCCATTTTAGGTCTAACCTTCATTGGTCTTATATACGTCGTTGCAAATATCTATCATTAGATATACATATTGTCTATATTAATGACTTAGTAATCCAGATATACATAGGTCAAAAATCGAAGTTGTCCTGGTTTTTTCGTCACATCTCAGCCATTTGTGGACCGAGTTTGCTGATTTTAAATAGGAAACTTCTCGAAAGCATGTCTGACAGAATTATTGAAGATTTGGATCCCAAAGATATCTGGGGTCTTCAGAAAATTGATTTCAACGGAGAGACGGACAGACAGGAAGACAGACAGACAGACGGACATGGCTTAATCGACTTAATCGGTCGGAAAATTATATTGTGGAAATTACAAACACTTCTCACGAAGGTGAAGGGTATAATAACGTGAATGAACGTAAATAATGAGCAAATATTAACCGTTCAGAATCACTTGCTTCACGAAGTAGTATCATTCCTGGGAAGCACATTGAATTAAATTGGAGGTTCCAAAGCTGAAATCTCCAGTCGCATGAATAAAGATAAATGCATGATAAAGATTCTACAAATTTTCTGGCCTAGAACAATCTAAAATGATCGCGTCTGGTCTGCAACTGGTTAACAACCTCTCAAAATTTGAATCCGCAGACGCATATGAAATTGAATTGGATATACACTACGTAAACAGCCCAACGATATCGCTAAACAAGCCATAGCCCTAAGTTCAGTTGACTTATTGTAAGACAATAACACACCTGTAGACAACAAATTGAAACTGAAGTTGGAACTGTCCGTCTGTCTGTCTATGTGCTGAAAACACGATAGGGCGCAAACGAAAGGAGCTAGGTGGATGACTTTTATCACAAATACTCTCTCTTGATAAGGTTTGTTTGGTATTGAAGATTGGCAATATCGCCTAGCCACTATACAAATGTCTCCCCGGAATATTGTCATATATATTGATTATGCGGAAGTCCTGATAAAATGTTGCACAAATTAATTCTAAGTACTCTGACATTATATTGCAAAGTATAGAGAAAATCGGACAACAAGGTCCCTTTCAGCAAATGACTTGAACATTCATAATTGTATTATAATATTATCGTGATTGAAAAGGACATAAACAACTTTTATATGAACTTGTGGTCACTTTTCTAACCACCTTTTCTGGAGTCTTTAAAACATTTTTTAGAAGCATTCATTGACATTTTGCTAAACAATTACAAAAATGTTGCTGTTTATTTTATTGTAAACCTCAGTTTCTCTAAGGGGCTTTCCCGCATTCAATAAAAAAAGCTCAGAGTGTTTATTGTACATCGAATTCAGTGTTACATTGTTATTTTGTGTTTCTTTGGTTGTCTTGTGCTAACAAAGTAATATTTTATACTATACTCTCAGTGGTTAGTAATCTAATAGAGTGGTTAGATTACTAACCACTGTGACTGAAAAAGGTTTTACATAATTTGATTCTCTGCTTAGTTTTATGTAATTTTGTAAGAATTCCGCTTGCACACAATGAACGTGATATATACGATATTTTGTTGGAAGGTATACCCTCGGATGGTGAAAGTGTAAAACGGTTTGATGGTATTCGGTGACATACCTTCGGCGCCCCAGTCAAAATTTAATGGTTATTTTTATTCGGATGATGACATACCTCTATTTAATTTGTCTTATACTTCTGTTAGTGACTTATCTACCCAAACTGCTGAGGTGGAACCAAAATGGAGAACAAAATTTTGATTGGTAGAGCCAGGAGATTACATAGGAGGTGGCGTATACCAAATGATATAATAGAATTGGTGAATGTCCAACAGCAATTTCGTTTATTTTGGTCAGAAAGTGTAGTCAAAATGATTGGCTCTCAAACAAGCTTATACGCTACGAAAATGTTTGTCATAATTATATTTAATGTTATTTAATGTTAATAGACTAACCACCCTATTATATAAAAACCTTTAGCTGTATTTTTTGTGACTACAATTTTGTCGGTCACTGTATGTAAGATACTACAAAAACTTGCCCCATGCTAATCATTATTGTATGATGTATTGTTGTTATTTTTATTAAATATACACTCAGCTGAAATTCAAATACTCACGCACTCAGTTACAAACAAACAAATATCATACCTCAGAGATAAGCTCACATAAAAACACACATATACTCACTCGTGAAAAAGAAAATATTTACACATAATAGAATTAAATTTATATTTGTCTGTATAAATATCCTTTTTTTTTCATATTCTCTTATGCCTTTTGTTGATGGAGTTTTAACAGAAAAATATAATTTGAATTTTGTGGTTAATTCATTTAAGCTTTTGCCCTTTTTTCCAAACAATTTTCATCATATCACGGAACTTAAAAAAACGAACACACACTTTTTGTATGTAGAACAGGCTCATAACTCTGTATGAATCCCTGTATTAAAGTAGTAGTAGTAGAGTTTGTAATTCTGTGTGTATGTGTATGTGGGAGTGTGTGATATTTGATGTTATTCATATACAAATATTAGGGTGGCTCTTATTTGGCACTTTTGCGATTTTCGATGCTCTCAAGGCGTAAAAGGCGTTATCTAAAAATCAAATGCTGAAAGTTTGAGCAAAATCGGATAACGTTTAGAGGCCTTGGGATCATCGAAAATAGCAAAAGTGCAAAATAATGGCCGCCCTAACATATACTATGCTTGTACTATGTGTATTTTTTTTTTAGCTCACACATGTATTTTATAATTTAATAAACATTTTTTTTGTTGAATGTGTAAACTTTTCAATTTAATTAAAGTTTGTTAGCGTATAAGTAATATTATTAACAGTATGATGTGTAAAACATAAAAACATACTCATATACATTGATATACATACGTACGTATACTTGTTGTTTATTACTTATACGTCACCTAGGTATTAAATTTAATTACTTTATTATTTTGAGGTTTTTGTTTTATCAAAAGTTATAATTATTTTATATGATACGATTTTTTTTTCATTATTTATTTATTTATTACATTTAAGTATTATAATATTAACACTATTTATTTGTTGTTAGGTAACTAACTAACTGGTTTAAAGGACATAAAATATCTCTAAATGTTAAATAATCTCCTCTATTTGTTGGTTTGTTTGTCATTGTATGAGTTCATTTAAGCTTTAAGTTTATTTAAATTTTGCCAGTATTGTTTAGTTTTTATGTTTAATCTAGCCGTTCATAGTTAAATGTTTATTTTAATTTGTAAATAATTGGTTTATGGCTTTGTAGAGATTCAACAATACAATATATAAATTAATTAAATAAATTATATTAGGGAAATTAGGGTATTTAGTGAAAACAAAAATATTAGCTTAATTTAAATGAACTATTGTATATTGCAATTTGGTTGGTTAGCTATTAAAGAATATGCAAATTTATTTATTAAATAGTGCATTAAAATAGAAATTCTGATTAAAATTGAATTTCCACAATCCATTACATACGCAAAATGAATGATGATTAATGTATTAATATTCATATTCATATACATATTTATAACTATTGCCGATTCGATTGCATAAAAAGTAATTCAAAATTGTATATGAGGATATGGGGTTTTCACGAAGAGTAAAACTGTATCCTTTTTTACACATGGTGAGCTACAAAGAGAGAAGTTCTCCATACATTTCTGATAAAAGTTGAAACATGAAAATGTGCAAAGTCCTCTTTTTTTAATTTTTTTCATAATACAAAACAGACATATACTAATATGTTGGCATAAACACAATAAAAACATTAAGATTAAAAGATTAAGAGGCTTAGTGCAAACTCCGGTTTAAAATTTTCTAATTTCAGTTAAATCGAATTGAGGGTAACTGGATTTGTTAATTAAAGGGCGAGTCAGAAAACGCTTATATACACTATACCAGCCAAAACTTATCCTTTGTCCAACTAATTATTATTTTTTTAATCACATTGGCTTTTAAAAATATGTCAGATATTATCTTTTCCAAATCAATAATTTTCAACTGTCGATCAAAATGAACAGCGAAAAAAAAGTACTTGAAAATATAATTAAAATGTTTAAAAAAATCCAATATGGACTTTCAAAAAAAGAGCAAAATATGTGAAGGTTGATGATCCTCACACTGTTTCAAATGCCATTAAACAGTATAAAGTAAACTTGAACATTGAAACAATACTTGGATCAGAAATAAAAATAGTCCAATAGATATTAGTGAGGCAAAATAAGTTGAACAACTCTTTCGAATAGCACCGAACTTTTGGGCGCAAGGCCAAAAGTCGTATAAATTTCAGAAAGTCCCAGATCGGAATTGTAAAAAAATACACCATTAACTTTAAACTTTACTTTATCAAATAATGGTTGACCAGGATCTGTAGCTGATTTTACTATTGTGTTAGGTATTTTTTTGGCTCACTCTTTCTAAAGTACAAATGTCCAGTAAATATTAATATATTCTTTTAATTTGTAATATTTTCTTTATCAATAACTAAAGAATAAATGTAAGAAAATGGAAAAAAATTTGAGGAATATTTGTTAAAAAGGATTCTAAATCATTAATAGCTCTTGGCTGGGGTATAACTAGAAGGAGATCTTGGTCAAGGCTAAAAAGAAACGAAAATATTTCTGTTTACGAGAAAAAGTGAAATCTCTTTTACAGAACAAATTAAGGCATAAACTAAGAAAGGTAAAAAATCTTAGAGTAGTACTCTACTAAAGACTGTCAGTATTGAAAGAAGAGTAGAAAAAGCAGTGTACTAGAATTTTAAGGTCAATCCAGGTATACGCTTCAATTGTCTCATTGTCATCTTTAGATACGAATTTTATTTTATAAAACCTTTTCAAAACTATTTAGAGATCATTAAAGTGACAACAACTACTCTGAAAACGGCTTTTGAAAACGTTCTTTCAATAAATGAAATTCAAATGATACTAACGGCTAAAATATTTGCCGATCACTTATGTACAGTCTTTCAACCAAACTCGCCAACAACTGTTTTTGAACTTGAAGAGCCACCTGTGTCAACAATATCTAATGATGACATATTAGATATAAGCCCAGAAGACATTAACGAAGTAATCAAGGATTATATAATATTAAGAAAATCACCTGGAAATGATTCTGTTACACCTACTATGATTAAAAACATACCGAGTGTGGCAATAATTGTGCTGTCTACAATACTTAATGCGATCATTAAACATGGAGTTTTTCCGACAAATTGGAAAACTTCTCAGATAATAATGATACCAAACACAGGTAAGGACTTGACCGTACCATCCTTCTATAGACCAATAAGCTTGCTTCCTTGCTTATCGAAACTGTTCGAAAAAGTGTTCCAAAAGAAAATCATACCATTTTTAAATGAGAAAAATAGAATCCCAGTTCATCAATTTAAGTACAATGATTACGTGACAAGAGAATATAGGATTGGAGCAGGAGTACCACAAGGAAGTGTTCTTGGACCTACCCTCTATTTGAATGATGAATTGACTATTTCTACATTTGCTGATGACACCGCAATTATTAGCTCGCATGAAAATCCATATATAGTATACTAGATGGCTACTTAAGATGTGTGGAAACATGGTTAAAAAAATGGAGAATACGTGTAAATGAGTTAAAAAGCAAACATGTTACGTTCACATTGAGGAGGGGATGCTGTTCACCTGTCACACTTAACAATGTTAATATACCTCAGTCCGATTATGTTACATACCTTGGTATTCACTTAGATAGAAGACTTACTTGGCGCCGTCATATAGAAACCAAGAGACTTCACATGAAGTTAAAAGCATCCAGCCTTCACTGGTTCATAAGTGACCAACCAAAGTTAAGCCTGTACTATAAAGTCACCCTGTATAAAATCATTTTAAAACCAATTTGGACATATGGAATCCAATTGTGGGGATCGGCCAGTAATTCCAGTATTGAGCTTATACAGAGGGCCCAGTCGAAAATTCTTAGGACCATGACGGGTGCACCATGGTACATAAGAAATGATAACATCCACAGGGACTTGGAAGTGCCACTAGTGAAGGATGAGTTTAAGAAAGTCCGCGATAATTATGTATTGAAACTGCAATCTCACCCAAATCCGATTGCTCGGCTTCTCGCACAGAGCCAAACCAGATCAAGGCTTTGTAGAGGAGATCTACCATCACTCTAAAATGAGGTCCATGCATCAAGCAATGCTCTCTTTAGAGAGCAATTAGTTTTAATTTTTGTTATAAGATTTAATCACTTATTGTTAGGCCTAATGATATAAGCAGATTCAATAAATAAATAAAAAGTTAAAAAAAAATTATACTAAGTCAATGACTTGAGAAACAACCAATATTGTAGTCCACCACATTACGATAAGGTTTTTGAGGTATTTAATACTTAAAGAATAATGATAAATTTTTTATTATTTTTTTGTTATGTCTTATTTCTGACTTTCTGGTTGAATTTTCGTTTTGGTGTAATCAGGGCCTTATAGTAAAATTTCACGGATAACTTTTTTGCGGAACATTTTAACCCCTTAAATCCCTGCTTTAATGGTGTTTTTTGCTCTTTTTTAAAAGAAGGACAAAAAAGACCCATGTCTTGGGGATTTAGAGGGTTAACATATTCTACAAAAATATTCTCCGTAATATTTTACATAAATTTGCTGAACACATTTTATAACTAAAATGTAAGGATCACATGGTTTCTTATGCCGATTAATAATAAGAATGTGCCAGAGTTGGGAAACTTTAACCCCCCCTCAAACGCTGATACACGTGTCTTTTTTTTGTCTCCTCTATCAAAATTTATTGATTTTGTTGTATAGTGTAATTAATATCGTGATGAAATTAGACATAAACAAGTTTTATATGGAACTAAATCTTTCTAACAACTTTTTTAATTGACCATAGGGGATCAGAATATATCAGAAATATATTTTATTGTCATATATTGATGGTGGGTAACTTTATTCGTTACAGGTGAATATAAAACTCCAACTTATTAGTCCTAATTTAATATTTATTAGATTTAAGAAAAAAATTAAAATTTTCCGAATTTTGTTTAAACAAATTTTTTTAAATGTAAAGTTTTGGATGTGAAATTTTATGATTTTTCTTTTGTCTCAAGCTATAATGGGTTAGTGAGGTCAGAACATTTACATATATATTTTTTTATTTAAACATCGAGACAAAAACTATAAAAAAATCTATTTTGTTCATTATTTTTTGAAACTTCAAATAAAATGCTCATATTTCGCCTTTTGATTTTTAGCTTAAAAACCCAAAAAGTGCAAAATAAATTCCTAAGTATTTTAAATGTAAACAAAATGTGGAAACATTTGTGTTACTAGCAAATTTTTAATGATTTACAAATTAAGACGGTTATTATAAATGTTGCATACATTATAATTATAAATACTAATACATAAACTGTAAGTAGAATACGTTTGGAATGTATTTTAAATTATGTTTATTTACTGCTATTATACAATATTATTCATATCTAATATTCAAACATTAGACCTATCCTTAAAATAACTTGAATGGATCTGATTTACTAAACTTCTTAGATACATTATAAATATTTTTGTGTGTACCTTACAAAGACCATTACAGTGTTTTAAATAGACAGAATGATAGACATGCCTCAACCGATATATCTTTCCATACTATTAATATACTATTTAGTAATATAACACTATGGTGATGTAGGATTTAAAAATCATTTTAAAATATTTCCATTTAACGAAGAGCAGGATTAATGTAAATATATGAAAACTGTGAAATATATTCGCATGTATATAACATTAAGTATTTAGTAATCGTAATAGCTACACGTTCATACCTAAATAAGTATAAGTATTTTGTAATTTGAAAACAAAGACCAATTAGTTATTTAATCAAGATTAATTAATAACATGATTAAAATTGTAGTTTCTAATTAGTTGCTACATTCAAATATATATGACTAATAGAACGATGAATTGCAATTGCAATAAAGTTTAATTATACTTGTAAATGAGGCATGAATGTCATATTAAAAAGGCCAACGATGTTTCTTTTTTTGAGTTCTGTTTTCAGGCATTTGATAAATATTTATTAAATTTTAATTATATTTATATGGCATATATTATTGGATGCATTTATAATTTAAATAATATATGTCTCTAGAAACTTTAAAATATATTGGGCTTTTCAAAAGCACGTAAACAATTTAAGTAAATTTCAAGAATTTGTTTCTTTCTTCAGTAGCTTAATAATATTAATAATTTCATATATTCAGCTATACGTAAGTGTGATATTATGCTATGCAATTTATTTGTTTCCCTTGATATTGTCCCACAACTGACTTAATTAACTTTAATTTACCATGTCGCCATTAAATAAATATAAAAATATTTGAGTGCAATAAACTAGTTACAATTAATTTACTTATCAATAATTAAAATTCATTAAAATTGGTTATGACAAATTTTATTGCACAAGACAAAGACCATTAAATGAAACTATGTTCTGGTTTAATATTTAAAACAAATGAAATTTTATAACAATTAAATTTTATATTTATTACTTACTTACATTCCGGCAAACAAATAAACAAACCAGTCAACCAACCAACCAACAAACAAACAGTTACAGCGATAATAATATTAATAAATATTAATATTTATATTTTCTTGTGATTGTATTTGTTTTATTATTCTATTTATTTAACTTGGCATTTAAGTCAATAATTTCCAAAGCAGCAAATGACTTTATTTACATTAAATAACAAAAATATATAGTAAAAAAAGGAAAACGCTCATAGTCAAGTCATGTCATGTCGTATCAAGTCAAGTCAATGCAATTGTTTACATTAATCCAGTATGAATATGTATGAATGTGTATATTACACATACATAGATACATTAGACCGGTCCTTAATTTGGATGTATCTTATTTGTTTTAAAATTTATAAAAATATGGTTTTATGGTCAATGTAATAATGTATATGATCGAATTAACCATAATTTGTTAAAGTTTCGTTTCACATGATTTTACCAATCATATATATGAATATAGTAAATAAGTATTTGTTTGTGGCACCCATTTTTATTATCAAGGATTTACCATTTTATGTTGTTTTCGGCTTATGGTTACCTTAATCTGAGAACTACATATTATGATATAATGATTCATCATGAACATGATTGCCATAATCATGTGGATAGCAACTTTAACATCAATCATATAAGTAATTACAGTGACCATAATATTGTTAAACATTTTTATAATTTTCAATAGATTTCTGGCACTGCACATAGGTCTAGAAATACACTTTTTGTGGCCAAAACTCAAATCTTGCGATGACATTTTTGGTACTGCAATGTTAAAGTAAACACTTTAAATATACTCATTTGGACTTCTGTTTTTAGAAAAACCTACTACACGTTAGACCACGATGAAACAAAAATAAAATATTTTTTGTAAATTAAAAAAAATATATATATATACATATATGTATATTCCTATCATGTTAAATTTTAAAAAAATGTGCTGATGTGCAGAATATATTACAGGCTTTAGTTAAGAATAAAACAAAATGTTTACAAGTGTTGAAGAAATTATCAAACAGCGAACTTAGACCAATATGTTATGAATTATTTCCAAGCAATATATTTTGCCATAAGTTGCCCGTTTCGTTAAAAAATAGCAATTTCTTAATATTCTTTTTGCTTCAAAAATTTTATTTATATTCATTAAAATTTCGACTTTAATTAAGAATAAAACAAAATGTTTAACAGTATTTAAAAAAAAATATAAAAACCCGAAATTAGGCAAATTTGTTGGGAAATTTTTGCCATCAAATTATTTTATCATAACTTGCCCGTTTTGTTAATAATGGACACTAAAGCTAATTTTTATGTAAAATATTTGGTTTGAATTTTTATATAGACTTTAAAAAAGAATAAAACAAAACGGTTAATAGTGTTGAGAAAAATATAAAAAAAGAAATTAGATCAATATGTTGGGAATTATTTGCAATCAATTTATTTTATCATAGCTTGCCCGTTTTGATAAAAAATGCACTTTTTATAACGGCTAACTTTTTCGAAAAAATATATTTTGAATATTTATACAGAAATGAATATAAAACAAAATTGTTAAAAGTGTTGAGAAAAATATAAAAACCCAAAATTAGACCAATATGTAAGAAAACATTTGCAATCAATTTATTTTATCATACCTTGCCTATTTTGTTAAAAATTGCACTAAAAATATAGTTTGAATATTTATGCAGACTTTAAACAAAGATAAAACAAAATGGTTAAAAGTGTTGAGAAAAGTATGTAAACCCGAAATTAAAGGAATATGGTGGACAATATTTGCAATCAATTTACTTCAGCATAACTTAACCGTTTTATGAAAAATTAAAAAGTTTTAAGCTAATTATTACTCAAAAAATATATTTTTTTTTGTTAACATTTTTTGTTCTAATTTTTAATACAGACTTTAATTAAGAATAAAACATTGAAGCAGAAACAGAAGAAATTAATCTAACTTTAGAGTGTGAAATATTAGCACATTAATAATAAATTATTTAATTAAAATTTTTCATTTTTCAAAATTTGTAATGGTCACAAAAGGGTTAAAAGTGCTAAAATTTATTTCAACCTCTCACTTATTAGTATTCAATTAATTTTCAACGTAAAAAAGAAAGTATATGTTTTTGGCCATAAAAACCATACTCCAGACCTATGTGCACTGGTTGTAGGTATCAGATTGGGCTCAAGTTTTGCAGTATTTAGTTTTAGATACTAAGAGCAAAATAAGACTCATGCAAACTAAATCAACTTTTTAAGAGCAGGTCTAAGGTACATATATATTTATGTATAAACTGTCATATGAGTAGAAATATTATATACATACGTACGTATGTACGTTAACTTATAATCAAATTTGTAGTGTCATGAAGTCAACACGTGTTTACCAGTCCACATATAATATGAAAACTTTATAAGGATACCAAATAATACCGCCAACATTGACAATGTGTCACGTATTAAGGTGTACAAGAAAAGCAAACAATATTACCCACTAAAATAAATATGTAAACACTTTTAATTTAAGGGTCAGAATATTTTTATTTTTACAATAATAGGAACAATAATAAAAACAAATTATAAAAATAGATTTCAAAAAACAGTATTGCGGAGCATAAATACTTAAAATTCAGATATTATATTCACCAATAGAATAAAAATACGACAAAATTCAATACCTCCTACCTACCATTTTTTCTGTACCTCCGATTTAAATTAAAAAAAAAATTATTTTTTGTCCAATTTCCTTACTGTTATGAATTTTAAGTAAAACCTTTATAGAATCTTATAATTTCAAAAATACTTTGAAAGTTTTACTAAAAGCGGGGAACAATAACCCTTACATCGTGAAGGTGAAAGGTAAAATTTGGCAATATTTGGAATTTCTAAATGAAAGATAGCTAAATGTTATATATTTTAGGACCGAATTTAATGAAACTTGAACAAAATATACCTCAAAGTCTAGAATTTAAAATAACAGTACAAAAATGCAAATTAAGAGCATTTGACTATGTTTTTCGTGATTTTAAAAGTTGAGGGTTATTTTGACCCCAAGTGGAAAATTTAAATCGCAATTACGGAAAAATTATAGAAGGCATTGACATAATTTTTTCATATTTTTATTCCCTATTATAAACTCAGTAAATCTCAATGTGATGATCAAAAAATTCTGAAATTTGTTTAACAACATTTTTAAAAATTTGAAAATGGAGCTTAGAAACTGTCGTAAAAAACATTAAATGTAGTTGCGAATAGGTTAACGGTATCTTACGATGACAAAAACTCATACTCAACTAAATACGGTTATATTTTAAGTAAAAACAAGTAAGAAAGTATGGTCGGTCAAGTCCGACCATATAATACCCTACACTAATTAAATGTGCAAAAACATTTTTCTTTTAAAATTTCAATAATTTATATTTTTAAGTGATTTTCGGAAGTTGGCCTTATATGGGGGCTATGACCAATTATGGACCGATCACCATGAAATTAAGTCGTGTGATTTATGTCTCTATGAAAGTTTACTATGTTGAATTTTGTGAGTATACCAAAATTTTTAAGCGATTTATACACATTAAAGTGATTTTCGGAAGCGGGTCTATATGGGAGCTATGACTAATTACGGATCGATCGTAACAAAATTTGGAGACATGAATTTTGTATATATAAAACTTATTTGGAGCGCAATTTGTGGAGATACATATATAAATTAAACATTAATGACCGATAAAGTCCAATTTCGGAAGGGCATTTGTATGGGGGCTAGGTGAAATAATGGCCCGATTTCAGCCAGTTTCAATAGGCTTGGTCCTTGGGCCGAAAAAGTAATATGTACCAAATTTGATCGAAATACCTTCAAAATTGCGACCTCTACTCTGCGCACAAGATTTACATGGACAGCCAGCCAGCCAACCAGATGGACGGACGGACATCGTTTAATCGACTCAGAAAGTGATTCTAAGTCGATCGGTATACTTTAAGGTGGGTATACTTTATTTTTGGGCTTTACAAACATCTGCACAAACGCATAATAACCCACTATGGTGGTGTAGGGTATAATTAGTTTTGATTTTAATATTTCTCAAAATTTTGTTCCTAAATTTCTTGTTCAATTTGCCTGAACTTTAAAATTTGTTAACCAGTTTTGTTATATCTTATTAGAACGACAATTACGTACACATTTCGATACTTCTGCATTCAGTTGCAAAAGTAATTATTTAGTAGCAACATTTTTACAAAAACTGAAAATTTTAGCGATAATATAGTTTGTGGGCCATTTTAATCCCAAGGAGATATAAGGGTTAATCTACAAAATATTTATTTCACTGTAACTTTCACTGAAATAAATAAATCTAAATATTTCTGTAAAATAATGCAGAAAGTTAAAGAGTTTCACAAATTTATTTCATATAAATAGTAAAATTTTGAATATATTTGACTTTTGACTAATTTGGCTCAAAATTTCATTGTGACCTAGAGTCACAATATTCCGGACGGCATCCTTCAATCCTTCTAACAAATTCAAAAATAAATCTGAAATTCTTATTTTTGGGCAAAAGTCTTTTTTTCTATTTTTTTTTTGTTCTCGCTAAGTGTTTAAAAAATATGTTTCTTAACCCATTTGTGATCAATAAAATGTTTTTAAATAATTTATTTTTATTTCTACTGAAAATAATTAAAAACGAAAAGACCGAAAACCGAAGAATAATTGTCTGTTTTCTGTTCTGGTTTTATGCCTTGAAAATTTGCGCTTTCGGTTAACACCGAGCACGATACTATATTTGAATGGGTAGGGGTGGATTTTAATGCCTTTTAAATACAATTATACGGCTTAAAATTCTTTATAAAAACAATATTAAAGAATGAAAACCATCACCTATTTTTAGGCTGTTCTGGTTTTATGCCTTTTAAAAAAGTTTTATAACTTTTGTAATTTCTAACCAATTTTGATAAACGATATGGTTTTTTATCATGACACAACAATATAAGGTAGAAAATAAATTCTCAATTATACTATTCTTGTAAGGTTAAATAATAGAAAATATGAAAAAAATCAAAATCAAAGTTTGACATAAATATTGAAAACTCTCCCTAGTGGTTCTACCTTCTACAATTATTGTATCATGGTTTTTTATTGCAATATTCACCCTTATCGCGGTTGGCGTAAACGTCTTACGCTTACGTCAGTTTCGTATTAGATTAAAGATAGACTGCAAACTGTTTCTTTAATCTAGTACTAAACTGTCGTAGGCGTAAGACTTTTGCGCCAACCACGATAAGGTTGATTATTTTAAGTTTTTTTTTATTATAGAATACATTGATTAGAAGTTAGCAAAAATCGAAAAATAAATGCCTTAAGTGCACGAACTAACTTCAAACTTTAAACATTTTAACGGTGTATCAGACATTTTGAAAGTGTTACATAATGTTCTCAAGATGTCCTGCAACCACAATGACTTATAACCCAAACAAAAGGTAAAGTTTTTAGAAAAGAATGTTCAAAAGTACACAAAAAATATAAATGCGGAAATATGCTAAACAAATTTTAACAATTTTTCAATTTATTCTTTGAGGCCAAATACAATTTTAAAGAATATTACACATTGGAATAAAAATCGTTTAAAAATTATAAAACTTATAAAACTTTTTAAAAAGCTTATGATTAGTGAAGGATTTTCATGCATATATAAATAAAATTATGCGCCTAAAAATAGGCAAGATATTTGTTAAACAAAACAGTTAATAAAGCAAAAGAACAACAAAAACAAGATTGATTAATTCTTGTTCTGCTTTGTGGTTTTCATATTCTAAAGAAAATATGAAACAAATTTGAAAACTCAAACAAATGCTAGATGCATATTTGTTGGTGCTAAATGAGTTTAAGAAGTGCTAGATCTAGCAGTATAAATATCAAATGGCTAACGCTGCCTACAACACATTCAATAAAATTTAATGATAGAATAATTTTCTAATTTTGTTAAATATTAAAGACGCCTTAAAAGAAACATATGAAGAAGATGTGCCTTAATTTCTTAAGCAGCTACTATATTATGTTAAATCTTTACTATGATTTATTACAAATGTTTCATTTACTGCATACTTAAAGAAAATATATTTTTTCGAAACTTAAGAAAATATTTTTTCTTTGTAAAGCATTTATCGTATGCGCAACAATTTTGTCTCAGCTGCCTGTAATAGAGACGGTAAAAATAACGTAAGCTCCAAAACAAATTTGTTGCTCACAAAATTAACTTCAAAATGCACTTATCGCATGTATGATGCCATTAATAGACTACATATTAATTTTCAAAGAAATCCTTCGCACAACTTAAAAAACTCTCTCCTATAAAATTAAATTTTTGTCGCTTACGTTATTTTCGCGGTTAGGGCTCGATATATTCACGTATGCAGTTAAACAATTGTATGAGACGAGCCTTATTGAATATGTGTGATATTAAAAGCTTTCAAAGTTCTGACAAGGATAGATTTTGAAATCAATATTTCAATCAATGTCATCACATTTACAGTTCACACTGTATAAATATAAATGAACACATCATACTACACATTATCCGGCGGAAAAAATATGCAGTAAAGAGGCCTTCCTAAAGGCCTTATTTTACAGACACAAGAACGCCCAGCTGTGTCATTGAGAGCAAAAGAGCTTCTGTTAGAGGACTGATAGAAGTCCTCGTAATGCCTCATAGAATTTCTGAAAAAGATTTTATTTGAATTCATATGAAGTTTTTTTTTAGAAGTAGAAGTAAAGTCCTTCTAGAACATCTTCTGAGAGAAGTCAAAGTGAAATGAGTATCAGAGTATCTTTAGAATGTGTAGAATGTCTTTTAAAAGGCCTACAAAGTGAAGACCTACAAAATTTTCCCACTGGTTATGTATGTATTATTTGTTTGTTAGTTTATTTGTTTTACAATCATAATAACAGCCAGAATAATAACAACAAAAATAATAACATCAACAACATTAACATCGACAACTCATTATGGACATTATTCACAAAGTACAGATAGACTTTGTTTGTGTGTTTTATGTATAATGACGTTATTAATGACAACAAGTGGCGTCTTTATGTCACAAACATACACATTATCATGTATATTATTGTAGATTATATAATCCACCTACACAGACGAGTTTCATATTCTAGTACATATTGATTTTTATAGCAGAAATTTCATGTTGAAATTTAAAAATGTTTTTTTTTTTTTATATTTAAGTAAAAAAATTTGCTAAATATTTCAATAATTGTAAAATTTTATTATGTTTTTAACTTTAAATTTATGGAATTATTTGTAGAATTATGAAATGCCCTTTCCAAATTTGGCACCATTTAGTTGTGTTAATATGTTTAATGTTTCCTTAGAGTATGTTATAATTTTCTTTAGATTTTATAGCTATTTGCATTTGTCAACTACCTATTGATGTTAGTATAAAACCTTTCATTAATACGAGTACCTAAGTTTTGTGTGTTTGACTTGTGCGTGCGGTTGTGCTGGTTGAGTGTTTAGAAATTTGACAAACACCACATTAGCGCATTAGTAAAAGCTTACTAAAACAGCCAAACATCAAACAATCACCATGTGAAGCCGGTGTTATAATTCGCTGGAGATGCAAATTCATTGATTGTGTGGCGCTTTGTATTGTTTAGACATTGAATATTGGATAAGATGCCACATATTAGGAAATACTTAGCGAGTTATTTGAACATAAGTTTGTAATTATGTGGTAGTTGTTATGGCGGTAGATTATTTTGATTTATTAAATTTTTGAATTTATAAGATCTTATTCATATTAAATTTTAAAATTTCTTATAGGTTTATGGAACAAATATTGTATGGAAATTTTATTTTTACCGTATTCCTGTTTTATTGTGAAAACTTCCTTTCATATATTATGATGTCCCCATATACAAGGGTTGCGGGTTCGATTTCAGACAGAGACTCTCTATGTTTCTGCAGGCAAGCAAAACGTTTCGCAGTTTGTGTTTGTAAAAAAAACCTATTAATATGTATATGTACTTTTACATACACTACGTATGATTTATATTTAATATGTTGGAAATAAATATTTATCATACCCGTACTGGAACAAAGACAGAGTGCTAATAACATTGTGGAACAAATGAAGACTTTTATGGAAAAACACACGATCATGACAATATAGGTTCCACTCTACTACCAAACGGTAGTAAAACCCTATACTCAGTTTGTCCATTTGGTGACCTCAAAAAAATGGTGTCATCAGTTTTTTCACAACAGCTAATTGAGACTTGGTGATACCGCTTAATTGTATATGGCAATAATATAGCTCAGAGTCCGCCAAATAAATTATGTTAACATTTTTTCCCAAAAAATAGCTTTTTCGTGAACTTTTTTTGGAAAAATATAGGAAGAAAAAATTTGGTTTTCACTAACAATATTTAGCAAAGTTGTAACTACGGTAAAACTAAACAACTCTTGTAAAATATCTATATCTGAATATATCTAGACACTCTGATTAGCTTACAAAAATCACTTTGTACCTTAAAAATTTTAGTTTTTTACAATTTTTTGTCGCTAAAACAAAGATTTTTTGTTAAAAAAAGTATAATAAAGTGTACATTTCTCTATTGTGCTGCAATAGCGAAGAATATACAAATCATTATCAGTATTATCCGGGCTCATCACGTTATCCAAACTTGATCACGCAAGACTAGCTTGATGCAGGATATGACAAACTTTAAAATTGTTGAAAGTGGCCAAGGTTTGTGGAGTTTTTGAGGAGTAAATATAAGCTTTTTAAAATAGGATTTAAATATTGCTGGAAACCCTAAGACTTGAATATTGATATTTTAGTAAAACTAAATAATTTTATAAATAAATGATGATTTTCCATGAAGAAAAATATAAAATTTGAATTAATGTAAAATTTTAAAGGTTTGGAATTAATATAACCACAAATGTCTTTAAATCAATGGCATTATAATTTTTGACATTTTTTATTCTCAACTAACGAAATTCCTAAAACGGGGAAAATGTGTTTAAAATACTGAGTTATTTTTAGAAAAGTGCCTACTGTGACGTTATTTACTGTATGATAACCTATAGGGTTATACTAATCAGTGTTTAAAAAGCTACGATAACTAACAAATTTTTAATTGTTGCTACAACTATTGCTTCAAAAAAGTGTATGTAGCGGTAGCAGTAGCATTTGTCTTTTTTCGTTTTCTTGTTTTTTTAAAACTACTGCTACTTTCAAAATATAAAACTCTTAACAGAGCAGCAGTAATAAAACATGAATTGTAAATGGAGTAGTAGCATAAAAATACAAATCATTGCTACTGCTCTATATCGAGTTTTAATTTTTAAGGTAGCAGTAAAGTAGCAGTTTATGCAGCAGTTAAGGTAGCAATAAAAGTAGTCAAAAAAGAAAATCTTCAGTCATAACACCAAAATTGACAGAATTAAACACTGTGTGTTGTTTTTGTTTTGAGAGAGTTTGAAAGAATTATTCGTTTTTATTCGTCTCAGATGTTCGTGTTGCTAACAGAAAGATCGTCTTTTCTGTGTGTATAACAAAACTTTTGTTTACAACACGACCAACTTACACAAATATAAATTCACAACAACAACACATAATATACTTTTTTGGCTGAAGATTTTTATTTTTGACTTATTTTATTGCTATCACCAAAACCAAATATCCATGGCGCTAATGTAAAGGGACCTATCTATAATGAGCTGCTGAAATCTGGTCAGACTATCACAGGGAAGCTGTACCGAACCCAATTGATTCATTTGAAGCAAACATTAACCGAAAAATGCCCAGAATATACGGCTAGAAATAAAGCTGTAATATTCCATCAGGACATTGCTAGGCCACATGATGCAATACATGTTAAAAAGTATTTGGAATGAATTGGTAGGGATGTGGTTCACTTAAAATTCAATAAATAAGAATACTATTCTGGATGATTCATTCATTGCTTTTTGGAGGCTTTGAAATTTTTCTTATGAAATTTTAGGAAAATTTTACTTTGAAATTTTACAGCAGTATATAATAGGGTTTGATTTTCATTATAGATTTATTTAAGTATTTTATCTTTAAATATGACCTTTGATCTATTGTACGAAGTAAGATGTATTTATACACTATTTAAATTAATATTATTATGAAGAATTTCATTCATTTATAAACCATTTTGTTTGGTTAATGTTGAAATAAGAAAAATTTTTGAGGTAAAAGTGGTTTTATTGTATAAACAAATTGATTTTGTATATTGTATTGTCCAAATGAATGACCTGCTTTCGAGCAATGATTTTTTAACTAAATAAACAATTTGTAAAGCTATTTGTTATCACACTTATAATTATGATAAATGCTAAATGTAATAAATGTTTTTTCTTAGTATTTTTTTTATAAAAATTATATAAAACAAGTAAGAGTGCTATATTCGGCTATGCCGAATCTTATATACCCTTCACCTTTGTTGTGGATGCAGTATTATTTTTTATAATTAGTATATATGTATGTACATTGCCCACTTTCAGCGTACAGCATCCTAAATTTATCAAGAACACAAAAAACAACAACAACGCCAAACGAAACAAAACACCAAAAGAAAAAACAAAATACGCAAGCCAATGAAACCAACACACGTCCAAACATACGTTTAATTGTATAAAAAACAACAACGCCAAAAGAAACAAAACACACATACGATTTGTTGCTTTTTTGTCCAAACATACGATTTGTTGCTTTTTTGTCAAAAAAACCAACACACAACCAAACAAACGTTTAGTTGTATAAAAAACAACAACAACGCCAAAAGAAAAAAAACACAAAAAAAAACAAAATACGCAAAGCATGCACAACCAAGCATACGTTTTGTTGCTTTTTTGTAAAAAAACCAACACACAATCAAACAAACGTTTAGTTGTATAAAAAACAACAACAATGCCAAAAGAAACAAAACACAAAAAAAAAAAACAAAATACACAAAACTTGCACATCCAAACATACGTTTTGTTGTTTTTTTGTCAAAGCATGCAATACATGGTGTTTTTTGATGAAATTTTCAGAGGTTGTCTCGGATTTTTGCTCATATCTCCGTTATTTATGGACGGATTTTGCTGATTTTAAATAGCAAAATTCTCGAAAGTATGTCTGACAGAATTGTTGAAGATTTGGATCCCGGAGATATCTGGGGCCTTCAGAAAATTGATTTCAACAGACAGACAGACAGACAGACGGACAGACAGACAGACAGACAGACAGACGGACATGGCTTAATCGACTCCGCTATCTATAAGGATCCAGAATATATATACTTTATAGGGTCGGAAATGAAAAATGTAGAAATTACAAACGGAATGACAAACTTATATATACCCTTCTCACGAAGCTGAAGGGTATAAAAATAAACAATAAAAATTGCAAAAACCATTTGACCCAAGGGCTTATGACCTTATTGCCATGATTTTTTGTTCAAATAAATAAATATTTTGCATAACTATTTAGTTATTTCTAAGCACAAATCATAATACATACATGACAAAGTCCGGCTATTTGTGGTGAGTTTTTTTTTTCCTTGAAAAGTACATAAATTAAAAAATAAACAATAAAATGTGTTTAAACAGTGATATTTTTTCAAAATTTTACACCTGAACAAATTTTTAGAGAATTTTAAAAAAATATCTACAATATTCCAGCCAAACTGTAAATTTTATATAAGATGATATTTCGATAGATCAAAGGTTAAAATAATTATTTTTCCAAGTGTATGCTGTTAATATAAATACATGAGAAAACATCAATTATAACATTAATATTTTTTTTGTATTTATTTTTATTAAAAATATAACAATAATAAAACTATTGTTTCATAAAAGTAAAACTGAAAAAATAAATATTTATTTGTCATTAATGCACACAAATTGCCAGCCATTCTGCTTAAAAAAATTTAAATAAATAAACCATTTTTTCCCAACCATATTATTTAAGAGCAATAAAACAGAAACATAAACAACAAAGTATTTGTTTTAAATTGATTGTTTGGAATGCAAAGTATTCATTCATAAATTTAGTACATTTGTAATTCTATATTTAGATTTATTTAGCCTCGTTTGGGTGCATGTGCTTCAATTATAAATCACACGAGCATTTAAATGTACTGGAATGTTATTTGTTTGTACCCTACACTAGCATAGCCAGACTAAATGGAAAAAATTGAGAGGAAATATACGAAATGAACGTAAAATTAGTTTTGTTTAAAAAAAAAATGACTAAAATTTATTTGAAATTTTGCAATGTATTTGTTTTTAGAATCCAATTGATTTAATAATTTTTCTTGTTTTTTTTCAAAATTCATTTGTAAAATTTCCTTATATTTTTGCTACTGTTTCTTAAATTTCCTATTAGTCATGAAAAAATGTGTCATTAAATTTTCTTGCTATTTAAGTAGCAAAATATAAATTTGAAAATAAAGTGATCTCTTGCACACACTTCAAAAGAATTAACAAGCAGAATACATTTCAATTTCAGCTAGTCATGATATTGAAAATATTGTTGGCATTTCCATTTTATATTTTTATTTTTTTTTTTATTTTAATGCATAATAACCCTCAAATAATAAACAGAAAACATGTATTGTTGCTTGCTCTTCAAAGAAGTCAAATATTTAATCAAAACTGAATTTCAAAAGAATAAATAAATATATCCATTAGGCCGGGTCGATTTGTATGAAGTAAAAAATCGTATAGCAGAAATCGTATAGACGAAATGCGCAAGATATTATTTGATTTTAGACCTACGGTTTCTTGGGGAAAATTTCTTAGAATTTTCCATAGAATGCGTTTCTGCCATACGATTTTTCGTGAAGAAAATGGACCCACCCTAATATCCATACATTTATATAAAATAAATAAATATATACATATATACAAGTCTGGAAATATTTCCGCTTAAGTATTGTCGGTATGTATAAAAACAAAAATGTTTAATTATTTTTTTTTTGTGCAAAAATAATACAGAAAATCTGACAATGAAAAACATTTCATTGAACAAATTAAGTGTGTATTTTATATGATCTATACAATTTAAAATACCCTACTGAAATTATTTTGCATTGATGATTTATTTTAATAACAATGTCCAACAAATTAAGACTTTTTGATTGATCATTTGGGAAGATAATTTTTGTGGAATAAACTTATAGCCCAGATTTTATTCTACAAAAAATGCTGTTGGACAGGGTAATTAAAACGAGCAATAATTGCTGAGAAAAAATACATGTTTAAATTCTAAAGCATACTTTTAGGTGTGTGCTGTAATTAAAAAAATCAATGATTATAGAAAAACTAATATAAATTTCATTGTATTGTGTAAACTCTTAAATTTTTATAAAATTTGGAATATGGGTAATCCTTGAAACTTTTTTTTGCAACATGATTATAATAGGAGAAAACACGAAAAGTATTTACAACATTTTAAGGGCAAAAATAGAGCCAGTTCGGGTAATGTCGTATAGGCGGGTATTATGGTATAGCTGCTTTTCTCTAAAACTAAGAGCATAGGATTAGCGATACCAAGCTTAAGAGTTTTATGATCTCAGAAAATTAACATTGGGCGAGTGTACTTCATTTTGGCAGGTCATGGAAATAGTAAGTTGTAAAAAATCAACATTATCTTGTGGTAGACCTTTTTTTGTGATCTGTTAAAAATTAATTTTTTTCTAAAATCACGTGTTTTAAACTTCATTAATTTAATTTTAAAGTTAAATGGGAATATTTTGCTATTGAAGAACATATGTAACAATATAGCATATTTAGTGTATATGTTTAATTTTATAATAATTTCAATAAACCACGTGGTCGGCTAATGTGTTATAGCTAAAGAATTTCAAGCAAATAATATGCAATAGAAATGTGAAGTATGAAAATGGGCAGCGGAAGATTTAAAGAACGATATCTGAGCTGTTAGAAACAACAAATGTCATTCAATGTCTCCTACGAAGCGAATAATGTATTGAGGAGCTTCTGGTAAGCAGCCAATTTTAACCGAATACATTGAACATGATTTAAATAAAACGCAACTCATTTACAAATTAAAATACTATGCATCGGTTAAGTTGTTTAGCATACATTATTAACAGAACATGGTATACAACATTACCCGCCAATTTTTTCAATGGCTTGTTTATGGGCTTTTTCTCTTTTTCCCAAATTTCTCTAAAAAAGAACATAAAAGACTTTTTTCTTTCATGGATGTAAACCTAACACTTGTAGTAGAACACCAGCTGAGAACTGTTCCAATCGAATTAAGATTTTAAAAATTATAGTCAAATAAAAAATTTGTATACCACATTACCCGAACTTACTCTAATAGTTTAAACTGACTATATTTAATTTTTTTATTTAATTGCGGCGAAAACTAAGCAGAAATTTTATGAAATGACTTTGACTCTGATTGTGTTTTTGCTATTATCAACTTGTTTATTCAATCCGAATATATATTTTTTATTTATTTTTTTATATTTCTACATGCACCTCATAATTACTTCGGTTTTATATTACGTACGATGTACCCTTATTTCGCTTGATATTTTGGCCAACAATGTTTCGACAGAACTTATTATTTTTTTTAAATATAGTACCCTCTACGATGACATGGAATTTCCCATATAACACTTTATAATTTAATTGACAAATACTTGCAACATTTTACACAATAAAATTTTGTTGATTTGTCGTCAAGTTTTACTTTTTTAATGTTTTTCAAAAAAGAAAAAAGTTTTTCAAAATTTCTAATAAAATTCAAACTGGATTGAATTTAAACCTTTTAAAATCGGGAAAATTATTTTTTTGACCCTAAAATTATTTTCATTAAAGAAATTTTTATTCACAATTTTTTTTCCAACAAATATTTTCACTATTATAAAGTATACTTTGGGTATATAAGATTCTGCCCAGCCGAATTTCTCTTACTTGATTTTGTTAGAGTTTAGAGGAGTTTCGGTAGGATTATAGTCACACTTTATTGTATAACTCTGAAAAAATCATTTTTAATTAAATACTAAATTTCGCAGGGAAAAAGTATTTCATGGTTATAATAAAGTTCCTTAAACAATTTCTTACCTTTGCTTTAAATTTAGGATTTATTAACATATCTTAACATAATAAACAATAATAATTAAAACACACTCTAGTTTCTGTTTTTTGTTTTTCAGTGGGTGGTTTAAATTATACATATTTATTCAGGACAACAAAATTTAACAAAATATAAATTTCTAAATAATTAAAAATAAAATATTTTAGACATACTCTAGTATATATCTATAGACATAAAAATATATACAAATACGCATATTTTATGAGCGTTTATATGCATAAATGCAAAATCAAATAAGAATATTAAGAACTCAATAAATTATTATAATCAGTAAATATTTATATTATATATAAACTTATAGGCAATTTAAACAAACAATGTACAAAAATCGAATTTGTTGCCAATCTGAGATTTAAATTGCATTGCAGTTGTGGTCATAGAAATTGAGTTGGCAGAAAAGAAATTAACATAGAAAATAAAAAAATATTTATGGTTTATTTTAAATATATGTCTCTTGTTACAATCTTTTTTAAATGATTTTATATATTAATATATAAATACATATGTATTTTCTAATCTTAAAGACAATTTTAAAATGTTTGTCATTCTAACAAATTTTGAAATAGTTTTTTTCTTATTTCAATAAATATTTAACAACAACTAGAAGTTTTAGATGGCACATTTATCAAGGTAAGTTTTTTATTTATTTATTTTATAAATTAAATAGATATTATTTTAAATAAACTGTTTTTGAATTTACATACTTATAATTATATAAAATAAGTATTTTAGTTTTATAATTAAAGCTTAAAGAAAAAGTTATTACTTTGGAAAAACTGAAAATTTTTGAGATTTTTTATTTTTAAATTTATATATGCCTGCACAAGACAACGAGTTTTTAAGGATATATTCACTTTAGCATTGATATTCTGCTAATATTTATATTCTACTCAAAGAAGGTGGCATGATATTTGAAAGTTCAGTAGAATGTGTAGAATTGTTATTCACATGTTATCTACACAGAGGAAACAGATTCGTAGTAGCAACCGAACTTGTTGCCAATCTAATGATTCTGCCTTAGTGACCGAATTTTACAGTTGTAGTTACAAAATTTTAGAAGTGGTGACAAACGTTTGGTTACTTCAACCGAAAAGTATGGTTGCTTCAACCGAAATTCTTCTCTATCCACTGATTTTCTGTTGCTAAAACCGAAAAATTCTTTGTGTGTAAACGAGTCATTCTATTGGCAACAAATTCGGTTGCTATTACGAATCTGCATTCTCTATGTATATAACGTATATTTTTGTAATTTTAATATGTCTTTTTAGTAGCAAATAATGATGTAATTGCAGACAACAGCAGACATTTATAAAATTAGTTCTCAATTATTCGATGATCTGGAAGTCTGACCAGATGGTTAATTTTTTTTTGGACATATTTAATAAGTAATCAACTAAATGAATTCGGCTAATATGTCAACAATCTGAATTTGAGAACAAATAGTGGATAAATTGACAGGTTTTAAACGTTTGGGTTTATTTTGGCCCCATGTGCGTTTATGGGTTAATCCAGATTTTTCCGCGTTATTGTAAATTTTGGATTTTAAGATATTTTTTTCAAGTTTAATTAGAAATCTAAAATATTGCTAAAAATTGACCTTTGAACTATATGAATTAAGAATTACATATGATCTGGAAGTCTGATAATTTTTAGTTTTTACATATTTATTAAGTAATCTAGCCAACTATTTGAATTTGAGCAGAAATATCGACAGTTTGCGATCATTAATAACTTCGAATTTTTTCACTCTTATTGTAAATATTGGAATTTAAGATATATTTTCATTTCATTAGAAATCACAAATATTGCTAAGTTTTACCTTCGACTTTCAAGATTTAAGAATTATAATTCACAACGCATGAAAGGATAATCTGTAGGACATATTGAAATATTTCTTCACTTTTTTATTCCCTTATATATTGTTTATAAAAATTTTAAAAAATTTGAAAATGGAATTTTGAAAAAAAAAGTTGGAAAAACTAAAAAAACACTTTTTTCATGTAATTTTAACATTATTACTTTGTTTTTCAGAATGTTATGCTACAAAACATGCAACAACTCTAGTGGGGGACCGATAAATCTTGGCAATTTATTTTTTTGGAGTAGTCTATACTACACTTTCGTTTTGCTGATCAGGCTTGTTCCTCTAGAGCGTACGATTTATCTACATTGGATTTAATTTTATTGGGTTCTATGAAGTCAAAGGTCTATGTAGAGAAGACCACAACCTTTCTTGTATTTATGGAGGAGCCTCAAAGCTGCAATAACGAAATTCAGGCATATTTTGGACAAATTTTTATATCTCCTTAAATTGAACTTTGTCATGTTTTATAAGGATTCTCAAATATTTCGCTTTTCACAAGAATCTCACAATGGGGCTGCATTGGAAAAAAGTGGTAACAAATCTGTATCTTCCAAAATTTTAGTCTTATTCATAAATGATGTACCAACGAATCGTGCAGGAGTACATAGGCTATAAGGTAACATAGAGACGAGACGTAATTGTCAAAAACCTAAGTCTGTTGTCAAAAGCCTATCTCTTGCAACAACAAAATACATGATAGTTAATGTATTTTGTTGTTGTATCAAATATATGATTTGTTGTATTTTTATTTGACAAATTGGAGTGTCTCGTCTCTATGTCGTCTATGTATAATTCTCTATACTATAGGCGTTCAGAACATGAAATGTGTAAATAGTTTTCAATGAATTTTAATTGTTTATAAGGCAAATAGGAAACTAAAGAAAAGTCTATTTATTTTTCCATGTTATCTCTTATACTTTAAAAGGTATTTAGATGCCAATTGTTTGTTCGTTTTGAGGGGAAATGTATATAAGTTTGTCAATCCGTTTGTAATTTCAAAACTTTTTATTTGCGACGATAATACATGTCCGTCAGCCCTTGTGTATGTTGAAATTAACTTTCTTTAGCTACCAACTAACCTACATACATGATTCATACATCAATATATCCGCTACAGACCTGGATCGGTTGCCGAGAATATCAGCCCACAAATGGCTGAGATATAAGGAAAAAACCAGGACAACCACGATTACTAAGTCATTAATATAAACGATATGTATATATATATTTCAAACACCTTTGCAACGACGCGTCCCCTTAATAAAACTATAGTGTATATTTTTTTTTGAAATTTCGAAATAATTGAGTTTAAAATTTCAATTTCAATTGATATTTTGACCCACTTTGTGGAAGTAGAATTTCACCAAATTTAGACCACATATAGAATCAGTTATGTAGATTCTTATTATGCAATAAAATAATGGTGTATATGCTTATACACTATTGTTTTATCGAGGGGACGCGACGTATATAACCTACTTTGGGTCAAAATCGGAAAAAATAATTTTTAATCGGAATTTTTTTTAATAAAATTTTGTTATAAAAATAACTGATAAATTTAAAAAAAATTTCACTTAAAAATAAAAATTTTTATGGTAAAATCGGTAAAATATTTTTTAACCCTATTTTTTTCACTAAAAATTTTTTTTTTGCTCTAAAATTCAATAATAAATTTAAAATAAAAATTAAAAAAAAGTTTAAATGAATATTAAAAAAAAATAGTATAATTTGGTGATGAATATATACAATTCGGCACTTCATTTTGTTTTTCACAAATACATATCGTTTGTAATAGTTGTCCAAAAAAACATATTAATTTGTTTTGGGTTTGAAAGCCATATTGAAAATTTTACTATTTTTACCAGAGACCAAAAATAACTGTTATTAAATTTTTTTCGTTTCTCATAACTTTTATTTTCGATTTATATTTTTTACGTTGCCTAATAAAAGTTATTCATAATATATATTTTTTTACGTTGCTCATAACTTTTATTTTCGATTTATATTTTTTTACGTTGCTCATAACTTTTTTTTCAATTTGTATGTTTTTAAGTTGCATAATAAGAGTTATTCTAAAGAATATATTTTTTTCGTTGCTCATAACTCAAAAGAAGTTTCTTTCTCCACCTTGGTTGCATTTTATTAGTACATACATTGAATTCAAAAGAAGTTTTAAAGTCGCAAAAAATAAGCTTGGTTTGAGATTGGTGTTTTTGTTGTGTGTTTTTTAATTATGAAGAATTTTGTTTCACAATCAATGTTTTAGCAAACGCATTGTCCGCCAAGTTGCTCTTTCAACAGAAAGCTGTTTAGCCGGCAGTGCATAGATAATAAGAACCAATTTATTTAAAAATTGCAAAAGTATCCTTTTTCTCTTCCTAATATTGCAACAAATCGGCTTCTACGTCCAGTCTCATAGGTTTAAAGCTCTTTATTTCTGCTATAGCTGCTAATAACTCTCTCGATGTATTGCCTTTGTCATCTTCTGTAGATAAAATAAAGAACTTGAAGTGGATTCACTTCAAGTTCCCTAATTGATGTTCTGAACAACGATGACGTATTTAGATTCGTCAATCAGAAAATCGGATATTGGTTGAAGTGGAGATACTTCAGGTGAAGTTAAATCGAAAATAAAAGTTATGAGCAACGTAAAAAAATATATATTATGAATAACTTTTATTAGGCAACGTAAAAAAATACCAATCAAAAATAAAAGTTATGAGCAACGAAAAAAAATATTTATTATGAATAACTCTTATTGAAAAGCAAAACTTATTTTCATTGAGAATAACTATTATTTAAAGAAACAAAAATTTATTTCTACAATATAACAGTTATGGCTAAATTTTTTTAGATATTTCTTATGTCTCTGATTTTTCTTATGTCTCTGATTTTTACAAAATCATATTTTTGAAATATTTTTTTTTTAAACTGTAAAAAAAATGGAAAACTAGATGTGTCATTTTTCTTTTTAATCATAAAATTAGAATTTTGTTAAAAAAAATTATTATTAGTCAATTTTGAATCCAGTTCTTATCACTCTTGTTTAAAAATCATTGAGAAATACTAAAATCGTTTAAGATCCGTTTTTGTCAAAATTTTTAATTTTATTATTTTTCACGATTATGCGGACTAAGATATTGCAAAAAAAATTATAAATTAGACGATATTTTTAGAAAAATTTGAACAACGGAGATATTTGCGAAAACCAAATAAAAGGTCAATTACATATATAAACAGGATTTTAGACAAAATTTCAGAAAAAGAAAAAAAATGATTATCAAAAAATCGATTGCTAAGTCGACCTACCTGTCCATATTTGTGCAAGTTACGAGTTGCGTAAAGTTTTGGAAACAAGAGATGGTTGATTTTGGTACAGGCTGTTGTAATGTTGTAATGGTTACAAATGGTTACCAGTAGTTTAGCCGATTCTTATTTATTTCCAACGTTTTCCGATTAACCCCTGAGATGTTTGTTCAGGTGTTAACCATTTTAGTATAATACAAGTATGTATATAAATTTTTATGCATGATTAACAGAACGAAAACTATGTGACCTTATCTTACTGACACGCTATATCAGTGATGAAGTCTAGCTACATTTTTTTCACACAAGAATATTACACTTTTACTCATTACAGTGAGAGCAAGAATTTAACATTATAACATTTCATTTCTAAAACTCAACAATTATTGTACTTATCTAAATATTTTTCAAAGTGTATTTCATATATTTCATTTTTATTTATATAAAATTTATATATATATTTCATATTCATGTTTTTTTTTTGCTGTAACAATAACACATTTTCTTCTAGGAACAATTATGGAAATAAAACATAAAAAATCGCTAAAATTAATTATACTTAAATAAAACATAACAATTAAATACAAATAGTACATAAAACACAAGAGTATTTATTATTGTTTCACAAATGTTTAAAGACAACTAATTGAAGTCATAAATTAAGGTTCTAATAATAACACAATAAATAAAAAGAAAAAACATAAATTTCAATAAATTAATTAATATGTATACAAATTATTTATGGCCAGCTTTAGTTTATGATTAATTTCCTTTAATTAAACAATAAATTTAGTTTCATCTTTTATAATCTTAAACAACAACAATAACAATAATAAAAAGTTACTTGTGGAAAACTTATTGCACCCTTGAGTGACTTGTGCTACACATATGTGCCACTGTACTTATTTTATATGTATTTATATGGAAGTGACTAAAAGTAGTCAGTGTCATTTTAGTTTATGATGCCTGTGGCATGTGCCACAAGTCTTTAGCTGTTGGATGCATACAAAACTTATCAATAAATATAGATAGGATAATAGTAATAATTAATAACATAAAATAATGTAACTTATAACTACATATTACATATTTAGAAATGTTTAGCAATTAAAGAGATTTGTGGTAACAAAAATTAATAAGAAATAAATATCATAAATTAATAATTGTGTTGCATAATTTTGGGCTGTCAAAAAAATTAGATTTTTATTAATGGCACTAAAATTATAAATAATTGAGACAATTTACGTAATTTATTTGTTTAAATAATGGATTATTAATTATTTTTGTGGTTTAAATGATTTTTGTTAATTTAATTTATCAAGGAAAACATTTACTTTTCAAGAAGACAAAATTATAAATAAATTTACAACATAATAAATATATTGCCAAAAGTTAGATATTCATTAGCAACATGTTGCTAAGAAAAAATTAATTTTAATTTTAGGTTTTTTTAACATTTCTATTTTATTTCAACAATAAAATTAAATATAATTTGATGTTATATCTTAATATGTTGCAATGATTTCGCAACATGTTGCTGAACTTTTAAGTTTTGTTTCTTTTGGCAATTTTTTATAAATTATGAACAAAATATTGGTTTAAATCATAACTAAATACTCAGTGCTATAAAATTATACAATATTAAAATTATATCTTTTATAAAGAAATTGTTGGGCATCATGGGCAGTTTTTTTTAAATATTTCTATAGTTACTTTAAGAGTAATGGTTCATTTAAAAATATATGACAATTATTCAACTTTATTAAACAAAAATAATTTAATACCAAAAAAAAAATAAATTAAAATCAATTTTCCCAAAACAATCAAAAAAATAAACTATTTTATAATTTATGAATATTTAACATAGAATTTAATATTCTGTTTTTTCTTTTAACTTAATTTAGGGATTTTTAATATACTTTTTTAACAAATATAAATATAATTTTTCTGTTAACAAATTGAGGCTTACATTTTTTAAGGCATATAAATTTTGGTTTGGGGTTTTTTTTGTTCTGTAGGACAAAATCAGTACATATAACATCAATATATAAATATAAATATTAGGTTTTTGTTTTCTTTTAATCATCTAAAAGGATTTTGTAATAAAATAATTCCTTTTTTTCAAAAAATAAATTCAGTACATTTTAGGTTTTGTTTTTTCAATACGTTTGGATTTTTTTTTGTTGGCAAATATTTTACTTTTTAGTGGATTGTTACAGTTGCTACCAGTTAAAATATACAATTTAGTTGTTTAATTTAATGTACTACATACAATATTGTTTTAGATTTGTTTAATAGTTCTTAAGGTTTTATTAAAATACTCAGAATATATTGCTTCTAGTATGGGTTTTAATTTGTGCGTTATTAGAGGATTTCAAAGGTTGATTTCTTTAACATACTAATGGTATTCATACGATAATATATCTCTTAAGTTGTTAATTTATATTGAAGTTCTTATGAAATTATGTTCCTAAGTCTTTGCAACAAAACTTTTCAATGTTTATAAACATTGCTTCATATCATTTAAGAATTTAAATGTCTAAATGCTGCTGCAACATGTTGCCTTTATTTTGTAGTTTAATTTTGTTGACTTACATTGAAGATATAAAGAAATTACATGTTTAAGTTGTTAAAACAAAAGTTTTCAATGTTTATTAACATTATATTATCTATGAATTTAAAAGTCTGAATGCTGCTGAAACATGTTGCTTATACAAATGTTTTATTTCAATAGGTAACTACACCATTTGATCTGGTGATCATAAATTATATTTTGTGAGAAATGAATAAAAATTTGACAAGATAAAACTTTCGCTTGCCACTTGATTTCAGAACTAAAGGGGAACAGTACTGAATTTATATGAATATATTTGCTAAATAATTCCTCATCGATTTCCTTACTTTTTTTATGAATATTGACTTACATTTTTAAGTGTACTCCAATAGTATACTATGATTAATGTTTAATGTTGCTGCAACATGTTCCTTATATTTGCCTATAGTTTATAATAACAATTTCCTTTCAGTTTTATTTCAGACCAAGATAAAGTAAATTGGAAAGTTTTTTATCAGTTTACGTAAATATTTGTAATTTTTAAAACAAACAAAAAAAAACGAACATTTCAAAATGATTACAAACATTGTTTTATTTCAAAATGTTTAGCGAGTTCATACTTATCTAATATGTTGCAACAGTTGTTGTACATTTTTTAAGATCAAGATATAATTAAATTACAAATCCTTATGACTTTGTAGGAAAATTTCTTTAAACTTTTTTAACCACTTTTTGAGATGTTTATAAACAGTTTGTATTTTTAGGAATATTTTTCTTAAGCAACATTTCAAAATGATTATAAATATTATAAATATTAAATACGGCCAAATAGTAGACATAACGGTAACTAATACTGCAACATGTTGCAAAATAAACATAAATTTCTCCAGCAATATTTTTCTAAAATTATCATGTTATTAATTTTTATTTTCTTGCTCTTCAGTTTTAATTGTTAATCTTTAGTAAGTTCTTATTTGTTTAGAATGTTGCTAGCAACATGATTTAAACGACAAATCCTTTGGTATTTGTAGGAAAATTCCTATCAATCTTTTTAAAGGAACATTTTGAGATGTTTATAAACAATACTGATATTTAAAAATGCTGCAGCATTTTTTGAAGTTCAAAATCTAAAACTTTTTGGTATTTTTAGGAATATTTTTCTCAAGCAACATTTTGAAATGTTTATAAACATAGTTTTCCATAAAGTTTAAATATTTATTATGTTTCTAGAGATAATAACCAAATAATAAATAACTGGAAATGTTATGTTTTTAGTGTTAAATGTTGATGCAACATGCTACAAAGCAAATAATTTTAAAATTAATTTAATTTAAAAAAGTTTCATATTTATACTATTTTGAAAACTCTTCAGAAACATTTTCCAAATCTTTTGTTTGGTTTGGAATCTTTGGTTTCAAATATTTTTTTATTTTCATGCACTTTATATTTGAATGATGACTTTGAGCGAATTGTAATTTAATAAGACTTATTTTAACATTAATAATTTGAATGTTTTTATACATAGAATTATAATTTGTTTAAAAATGTAGCAAGCAACATGTTTTAGATCATTTTTGCAATTAATTTTATAAATATTTTTTAAATTTCTCTAGCAAGATGTTGCAATTACGTAGTATTTTACTAAAACTCTTTTTCTGAATAAATCTTCCCTAGATTAATGACATTATATTTTACAAAATATTTGGAAACTTTTGCAGCAACGTGCTGGATTTTTTTTTTTTAATCTGACGGATGCATTTTCTTGAACTTTTTCTCTTAGATTAAGTACACTTTGTTGTGCAACCCTCTGTGGCAACATATTATAAAATCAATTTTAAAAAAATTTAAATTTGTTTTAGCAGAAATTTAATTATACTCATTCAGTGTTCTATTTTTATACATATTTTAAGGTTGTAATTTTCACAGCGTCACCTTTCAAAATCGAACATCATATATGGTTGCCTTAATTTTTCTGAATAGATTTGTCTTGTTTTCATGTCAACAAATCTTTACTTACTGGGTTTTGCTCAGTTTTAGAGCAGAATTTGCTAGCAACATATTGCAGTTATATTTTTTTGATATATTTTCCTGTTGTAAATAATGTCCACGAAATTCAATACCAACATGTTTCAGTCAACATTTTTCTATTAGAAATTGTGCATTGGTTCATAAAATATAGAAATATTAATTCGTTTTTTAAGTTATTCTTCAACACGAAGAAAATTATTTTAGAAAACTTGTTTCTATTACACTCAGCCATTTTTTAAATAGTTTGTGCAAATTTTTAATTTAAGCGAATCAGTCTTTATCTTCATCAATCCAATATATATATTTGAATTTCCATTGCATTCTTAAGAACTTTAGCGTTAGAACATTTTTTTAAAAAAACATAATCGAAAATGTATTAACTCAAATTTATTCACCTATAAACAATTATAAACTACAAAATAAAGCTTTGTTTTTACTAGAGTTTTAATTAATTTTCAAATTATAATTTTCTATGAAATTCCCCTTAAATCACCATTAATCCCTATACTTTTCATTACTGCACTTTTAGAAATCCTCTAATATTTTTTAACCGCAACATTTACCTCATAGTTTACTCATTTTTGTTCAAGAAATGTAAAACATAATGCAAAACTAAATCATAACAATATTTATATTCGGTCATATTCTCAACCAATTGCGGACGATGACGTCTTACCGTCTTAACAGCCTGAAAAACATCCACCTCACCATGTTGGATTACCTGTTCGATGCAAGCATTGGCAGCACAATAAACACCCGCACGACTGCGACCATCTGGAGACACTACACACACCGGACCATAATCAGTTTTGGCTCTCCACATTTCCACCATGTTCATTAGATACACCAAAGAGTTGGTGGAGGAGGGCACCTTATGACCCATAGGCCAGCACGTCAATTGGAAAAGTTGCACGGTACGTGTGGGAGCCTTAACGCCAGCCATCATTTCGGTTAGGGAAACAATTTTCTTATTGATTTTAAATTCCCATTGCTTAATGTTGGTATAACTTTTGGCAGATACATAGTGAACCGAGAAGACTGGACCATATTTCTCCAATTTCGATTTTATAGGCCAAAATGAGGGATAACTTTGAGAGTTGGCTGGAGGTTGACACAGTACGACGACAGCAGAACATTCCTGATCATAAACTAAAGACCAAAATTCACCCAGAGTATGTTTCATGGGCCATTCGGTTACAATGTATTCACGGGGTTTAGTATAGCCATCTACAAAAACCGAGTTAATGTAGTCGGTAAAAGCATTGCCTTGAAAGGACGTTAGATAAGGACGGAAATTATCGGGAGGCACACAGAGAACATCACGATTTTTCTCTCTGTTATCGGCACGATGGCCACCAGCACAATCGCCTATAGTAAAACGGGGAGTTTGTTTGCAAATCTCTTCATATTCCATTTGGTAATCATTCATTTTAGTCAAAGAATTGCGACGAGCTTTAGCCTTTAAGCGATCCGATAATTCGGAGACTGGAAACCAAGTTTTGCCACATACAACATTCTCCTCCAATGTATCATAGATGAACTTGTATTGCTCCACATTTTCCACCAAACCTTTGCGTGATTGTCGTAACTTCTTCAGATAGCCAAATACATTAAAAGATTCTTCCTCTTCGGCCAGTTCCAGATTGGCATCAATTGAGATATACACCCCCGAACGACCACCACCATCACTACAGTGCACCAACATTGGACCCTTGGAATCATCGTCCTTTATAATGCTGCCCACAACCAAACGAACTCTTCGGCGAAACTCTAAAACGGCATTGGAGAAGGGACACGAGTGCGAATACCATTCGGTGTAGTGAAATTGCAAAACAAATCGTTCATCAGTTATTTCCTCAGGATTGCCTTCCTTAACTTTGTATAAACGAAAAGTTCTTATATGGAAATTGGCCAGCTGTTCTTCCTTAACAATGTTTATGTTAATGTCACCATATGTTTCGTGAACCTCCTTGTTGGGTGGCCAATATTGAACACACATGACTTTGGCAAAATCAAATGTCTTTGTTAGCATGATGATTGCACTTATATTCTCCTGCCATGCCAAACGCCAAAACGCATTCACTGTTTCCTCGACTGGTCCCTGGGTGACAATATAGGCATTGGGTTTCAAAAGACTATCGACATAGGAGGCATTAACATAATCGGAATCGGGTACTCCTGGTATTTTCTGCAAGACAACGCGATTGTAATCGTAGGGAATGCACTTGGGATTTTGGTTCTTGTCGTGATTGTTTTTTCTGAGAGCATGGCGACAGGTGTTTGTCTCCACTTTGGCTGCTGTCTGAAATTCCAATTTGTAGAGTACGGGAAATTTACGTCTCAATTCACACAGTTTTAGAAAATGCCTTGTATCGATGGGATTGTTTGGTATGGTCTTTGAGAGGGAATTGTTTTCATCACGCGCCTCCAATTTGATTTTCTCAAATGACAACAGACCAGAATTGAGCATACTCAATTTAATGGTATTGGGTATAGACAGCAACGCTCTCTTGCGCTGCTTGGCTTCGACGTCAGCATACCGAGCAGATGACCTCGACCTGTGTTTTTGCGATTTTGTTGAGACATCTTTCGAGGAGGATGCTGACGTTTTTTCTTTGGGATTAGGCATTTTACTAAATGTTTTGGACGGCTGTGGTGTTGGTGGTGGTAGTAGAAGAAGAGGTGGGTTGTTAGAGGAAGAAAATTTTATTCTTTCATGGCGTAAACGTAGGAATTTGGTGAATTTTCTATAGATTTTACGTTTTGTTTGATGCTTGATGGCCAGCTCAATAGATTTTTCTTTTGTTCTTATTTTTTAGCTTTTATAATCATCTAATCATTCACTCACTCACGCACGCACATACACTTTTTTGTTTGCTTGAGTTTTAAAAGAAATTTTTTTGAATTTTCTAATGTTTTTAAATTTATTATTATTTTATTTTAGATGTTTTTGCTTTTTCTAGTGTATTTTCGTTGCTGTTTCTTTATATTTATTTTTTGGTTTTTTATAGTCTGCCAACACGGGAGAAAGAAAAATAACGACTGGCAGTTAATAAGCAATGTTTTTTACTTGACACTCTATTGTTTCATCCACTTTAGCATTGAATACTATATACTAGGGCCACCACACTGTATACATTTTCCTTCATCTCTGGCTCTCACGCAACATTTTTCATTATTAATTTTAGTTTTTTGGTGCTCTCTCTTTTTCTTTCTCGCTCTGTTTTTAAGCAAAACGAATTGATGAATGAGAGCGTGTAAGTTTTTTTGTTGAACAGTGGGCACTTGTAATGTTTGACTGTTTTGGTAACAAGTGTTTATTTTTTTGATATTTAAATTAAAAGTTTATTGATTAAGTTTTTTATTTATTTTAATAGCTTGTAGTTTCGTTAATTTATATTTCGTTAGCTTTTCGAATGTTTATACTTGTGGATCTATTGGTTATAAAATTATTAAGATTTTATCAATGATATTAACTCTTTTGTCATATTGTAATTGTATAAATATATATTGCGGATTATTTATATTCTTTGAAAAAAAAACTAATTTAAATAATTTTTTGGAATAGTTTTATATTAATTTTCTTATGATTACTCTATAGCTTCCCAAGTTGTATTAGACCTTAGAGCAGTATTTAAAATATCTTTAGCTATGAACATTAAAAGAAGTTTTCCTTTTCGGAAGTTTCAAAATCACTAATGCATCAACAATTGTTATACCCTTCAGCGTGAGTGGTAAGGGTCATTTTAATTTTGTCATTTTTCATTTGCGACCTCTTAAATTATTTTTGTATATTCTGGATCGTTATAGATAGCGAAGTCGATATAGAAACGTCTTCTGTATGTTTCGAAGACCACAAATATCTTACATACATGATTCATGCAGCAATATATACGCTAAAATGGCTAAAATATAAGCAAACTACCCCGATTTTTTTACCTATTTTATCTATATCTGGGTTACAAATATGGCAAATAATAAATGTGAAACAAATATAAAAAACAAGATTTTTATTTTTAATTTTGCGAAAAAAAATTATGACATTTTTTTAATATTTTTTAAAAAAATTATTTTTTCTTAAATTTATTTGTAAAAACAATTTTATAAAAAAAATTTATTTTGGTGAAAAAAAAATTGGGGTAAAAGATATTTTTCCCGGTTTTGACCCATTCTAGGTCAGACTTACTTTGGCCTTATTGGGCCTTTGAAATATATATTATTGGATATCCATATTGGCTATATTAATGACTTAGTAATCCAGATATAGATCAAAAATAGGTCAAAAATCCAGATTTTCTGGTTTTTATATCCAGGACAACCTAGAACGCGGTTTTTGTTTTTAATAACTTTTATGTAATTTTTTAAGTCTACATATATGTCATTTATTCCCAGCAAAGTTTTTTTTGCTTCGAAAATGTCGAATTTTGTACCAAGAAAACATCACATGCTGGAAGTTTTGCTTTACTTCTTTAATTTGAAAAAAGTAAAGATGAAGCACAGCGATTGTTCGACGAAACTTATGGTGAATGTGTTTCATCGGTTTTAAAGTGCGTGAGATGGTTTGTGCGGTTCAGAAATGGTGATTTTGACACGGAAGACAACTACTGTACAGGCCAGCCAAAAAAGTTTGAAGACCAAGGATTGGCGGCATTACTTCAGGAATATTGTTGTAAAACTCAACAAGAGCTAGAAAAATCATTGAGAGATACATTGAAAGACGATTTTGTATGTCTGAAATGCTACTTAAACGCTATAAAAGAAAATTATTTTTGCACCGAATCATTACTAGCGATGAAAATTGATCCATTACGATAACGTAAAGTGTAAGAGATCATATTGAAAGCCAAGACAACCAGCTGAATCGACACCAAAGCCAAATATCCTTGGCGTTAAAGGAATTCTCTGTATTTGTTGAGAGCAAAAGGGTCCTATATGTTATGAGCTGATGAAATCTGATTCGTTCCAAGGGAACATTGACCGAAAAACGCCCAGAATATGCGGTCAGATATGAAACCTTAATATTCCATCATGACAACACTCTGCCACATGTTGCAATACCTGTTAAAAAGTATTTAGAATGAAATGGTTAGGAAGTTTTGCCTACTATTTGTTTCGAAAGATGTCATAGAATTTTGTCTCTGGGATACACTTCACTTCAGAGCAGAGTATCCGAAATTGGCTAGAGTTGTTCTTGATCTCAAAATATGAACAGTTATTTTGGCTCGGAATTCATATGTTGCCAGAAAGATGGGAAAATTTCATCTAACTATGGCCAATACTTTGAATAGATTTATTTTGTATAAATATTTCAAAATAAAAGCAAAATATTTGAAAAAATTCCATATTTTTATGTCATACACCCAATATTAATTTTTCTTAATTTTTATCCTAATTTCATTCTTTATTTATTCGGCTTAAAGTCTCTATTGCCATTAAAATTACTTTCAAAAGGCAATGGAGTTAAGTTTCAGATATGAGTAGTCGAGATGTTAATAAAATTTACGATTTAATTTTTTTTGTTAAAATTTAATCAACAGACTAATAATTAAATCAAGTTAGGCGCTATTATTTATTTCATTTGACTGAGATACAAATTTTGTAATTTTGACAAAAAATGGATTTACAACAAAATGGACTTAGCACTGCATACCAAGGCATAGCAACGAGAAAAAGACGAAATAATTGTATTTTTCATAAAACAAACAATATATTTTTTACTTATTCTTTTTTATACCCTTCACCATGAGTGGCAAGGGTAAGTTTGTCATTCCGTTTGTAATTTCCACATTTTCATATAAAGTATATATATTCGGGATCGTTATAGATAGCGGAATCGATATAGCCATGTCCGTCTGTGTGTTGAAATCAACTTTCCGAAGCCTCCAAATAACTTATATACACGATTCATACATCAATATCTCCGAAATTCTTCCGGCTCGGTCGCTATTTAAAATCGAGAAAATCGATCCACAAATGGCTGAGATATAAGGAAAAAACTAGGACAACCTCGATTTTTTACCTATTTTTGACCTATATCTGGATTACTAAGTCATTAATATAGATATCTAATGATAGATATTTGAAAGACCTTTGCAACGACGTTAATAAGACCATAGTAAGTTGGACATACAATGGGTCAAAATCGGAAAAAAAAATTTTTTAACCCGAATTTTTTTTTTCATCAAAATTTTTTTTTTGTCATAAATTCTTTTTCCAAAAAAATTAATTAAAGAAATTTAAAAAAAAAAATTTTAAAAAAAAATTTTTTTAAAAGAAATTAAAGAACTATTTGAAAAAAAAATTTTTTTTTAAAAAAATTTAAAACATTAAAAAAAAATTTTGATTTTGTTTAAATAAAAATATTTCAAAAAAAAAAATATTCTTAAGTATAATTTGGTGAAGGGTATATAAGATTCGGCACAGCCGAATATAGATAGCTCTCTTACTTGTTTTTTATTAAAGTTTAAATATTTACAAAAAGTGGACTTAGCACTTTTGTTCACTAAACTAACGATATCATTGAAAAGCTTTCTAAAATTTAAATTTAATTTAATTGTTTAATTTTGACGATATACTGACAGTTCTCGTACAAAAATTATATTAATTGGAAGTATATCGTTACGAAAAACGATAACCAGAGCTTGAGAAAATGGGGCTTAAAGTTTAAAATAATTAGTAGACATTTATTCATATGTGGTCGTTGTTAACCACTATATTTTCTTTGGCTAACATTGTTGGATATCAACAATAATTGGTTAAGAACACAAATTTATCATTATAGCAATTTCATTATGAAATGGCAATGCAGTTTTAGTCAATGGATCATCTTATCATCATTAGTTAATTTCATTGGGTAACTAGTGAAGGTTATTTTTGTAATAGAAATACTTCTCAAAGAAAAATGTGATATAAATACATTTGTTATTAAAGAAACTGATATCTCAAAATATGATTATAAGCTTAATTAAAAAACTTTCTTTCACGGATGTCTATTTTTAAGACGAATTAGTAAATGACACCATATGTTTTCGTATGATAAATGAATTTATAAAGTAGAAAGCATCTTTCAGTATTTTAAAGGCCTTATTCATAAACAATTTTTAAATTTGTTTTATAAACCTTTAATAAATTTAGAAATTGATTACGAATATGGGGGTAAGAGTTTACACTTAATTTATTGATTAATTTTTATAAAATGAGATTCAACTAGAACACTATTGTATTTTTCAAAGCTATAGATATGTAGGTAGATTATTTCAATTATGACAAAAGAGTTAATTTCACAATGTTTTCTTTTATGGAAAACCAATTTGTTTATATTAAACATATTAAACTTATTAATTCACTATTTATTTTAAATTTAATATTAATTAAATTTTAAATAATTTCCCATCAATTCACATAAATGTTTTGTTTTGATTCTTTTTCTTATATTTTTTTCTGTTTATTTACTTTAACAATGTTTATTAAATCTCGCTATGTACTAAATTGTGTCTGCTCTCAATTCTCTCTCTCTCTCTTATTGCGCACACTCTCTTAAACAATTTTCACTTTTTTTACACAATTTTCTTTTCTTCTATTTTTCATTCACCAGCAGCAGCCAGCCAGCCAGCCTCGCCACCTTTTTTCCACTTATAAAAACGAATGTAGAAGAAAAACAAAAAATTCCATGTAAAAAACCAAAACGAGCAGGAAAAAATCCATCAATTAAATTGTACGTTTTGTTTACAATTTACTTCTTTTATTTATTTTGGAAAGAAATGCTTGTTTTTTGTTTAAATAAACATTGCCCAGAATGCAGTCTTTGCTGAACTCCTTATAAGGCAGAAAATCAATAATTTTTTTTAAACTTTTTTTATTTTTAAAAATTATAAAAATTTTCTTGTTGCATTTAGTTAGTAAGTAGAACAGATTCTTTTTTTATACTTTTTACTTATTGCTGCACCAAATTTTTTATTAAATGAGTTTATATATAAGTAAATATATGTATTTATTTATAATTTTTTTTTTGCAAAATCTTTAAATATTAATTCGTTTCGTTTTTGGTTTTCTTTCTTTTCTATTTTAAATTTTTTATTGATACCACTTGCTCTGTCAGAGCAAATACTTTGAATGAATGAATGAAATTCTTAAGTACTGAGTTTCTGTGTCTGTCTGCCTGTTTTGTTTTTTCTTTTTAGTCTGGCATTTGTATGATGATGATGTTTATAGTATATTCGAAAAAAAAAATTATTATGTTTTCGAATTCGGTATGTTTATACGTAATATTGTGTACGTAGATACGTACGTGTATGTTTGTGAATAGTTTTTGACATTAGCAAATGTAAACAACCAAAAACAATAAAAAATACCCTGAATATTGGTGGGTAGTGGGCACATGGTTGTTTTTATTGTTGTGGGTCATTTTAGAAATGATATGCTGGCACAGTGTTGTAAATTTGTTATTATCGGCCAGACCGGATATAAGTAATTAGCATGTTTTTTCCTGTGGATTATATTGAGACGGGAATTGAATTTCAAAAATGTCTTCTGCAAGACTTTTAATTGTCTTAGAATAATAAAGCATTTTAACATTGTTCACTATTTACCTTACATTGTTCCTAGAGCATTTATATCAGTTAAACTTTAAACATTCTTTATGGTGTGTAATTATTGGGCGCATCATCTCTAATATTTTTGTTCGTCGAAATAATTAGTTTTTCGATAAAATCATGGAATTTTTCAAAAATATTAAATTTTTCGAAAATAATTTTTTGAAAGTTTTGCTATTTTATAGGAAATTTTCCCAAATTTTTATATTTTAAAGGAAATTTTTCGAAGCTTTGTTATTTAAATTGTCTCGGAGTTTTGCTATTTTAAAATAAATTTTTCGAAAATATCCAATGTAAAATTTTTCGAAAATTTGTTAAATAAAATTTTTCAAAGTTTTGCAATATTATAAAAATGTTTTCGAAAATTTCCAATTTAAAATTTTTTGAAAATTTGATATTTTAAATTTTCGATGTTTTGCTATTTTATAGGAAATTTTCTCAAAAATTAGCTTTAAAAGAAATTTTTTGAAAATTTAAAATTTTTGTCGAAACTTTGTTGTATAAATTATTTATAAGTTTTGCTATTTTAGAGAAAATTTCAAAACTCCAGTTTTTCGAAAATTGCTGTTTTAAGTTTTTCTAAGTTTTGCTATTTTAAAGGAAATTTTCTCAAAAATTTGCCATTTATTGGAAAACTTTTATTTTATGGAAAATTTTTAACGATATTATGGTCACTGTAATAATGTATATGATTGCGGTTAATAAGATTAAGTTACCATTCACATCATTGTAGCAATCTATATATGATTGTGGTAAATATATATATATGTTTTTGGCAATCATGTTATGGTGGGGTAATACATCATAAAAATGGTTAACACAAACATATACATACTTAGTTATTACAATTATATATATGATTGCTATAATCATGTGATTATAAACATGTTATGATTACTGAAATCATTTATATTATTACAGTGATCATAATATTGTTAAACAACTTTTAAAAAAGGTTGAAATGGCAAATATATTTTTTCACTGGGTGTAGTTATCGGACATTATGGAGTAAACAACAACGTTTTTTTTGCTTCGAAAATGTGCCAACAAAGAATATATGAGAAGTTTTGCTTTACTTCTTTAATTTGAAAAACGTTGAAGATGAAGCACATCGCTTGCTCACCAAAGGTTATGGAGAATATGTTCCTCACCCGCTTTATAGCCAAGACCGTGCCCCGTCCGACTAATATTTGTTTCAGTCGATGCGGAACGCTCTCTCTGGGATACGCTTCGCTTTGGAGCAGAATATCCTATATTGGCTTGATTCTTTCTTGGCAGTTCTTTTGGCTAGGAATCCATATGTTGCCAGGAAGATGGAAAAGGTCTAGCTAACAATGGCTAACATCTTGAATAAATGTATATTGTAAAAGTGTTCCAAAAGTTTAAAGTTCGAAAAATATCGCATTTATTTCCCAATTTTACTAAATATCTCAATATTTTAATATCTATTGTACAATTTCTAAAGAAATTTGAAAACAAATTGCAAAATTTATCAAGAGTGTGATATTTATAGTAAAATTTTAATATGAAAAATCTCAAGATTTTGCAATTTTTTATAGTAAAATATCTCAAGATTGAATAATTTTTCAAGAGCTTGTTAGATTAAAGAAAAGATTTCCTCTTTGGTAGTCAAATTTCTCAAAATGTTGCTATTTATAGGTCAAATTTCTCAAAAATTTTAGAAATTTTTACAAAATTTGCGTTTTTTATTTGCAAACTGATTTTTTAAAAAATTTGCTGTTTTATACTAATTAGCTAAATTTCTCAAAATTTTGATATTAAAAGTAAAATTTATCAAGATTTGGATATTTAAAGAGAAATATCTCTAGCTTTTGATACTTTGATAGTAAAATTTATCAAGATTGTGGTTTTGATAGTAACATTTTCAAGAACTTGCTATTATATAGAAAAATTTACTCAAGATTATACCATTTTAAAGCAAAATTTCTTTAGATTTTCTATTTATAGTAAATATTCGCAAAATTTGAAACTTTATAATAAAATTTGTAAATTTGAAGTTAATTTTTAAAAAGTTTTATCTATTCTAATAACTATTGATGTATACAGGCCAGCATATTATTTTCTATTTATTTATTCAGTTTTCTGTGAAAAATGCATATCTACTCTAATTATAATTACTTATTCTCAGAAAATTTCAAACCATTCATTCCGCACATAATAAATGTTTAAACATTTTATTTGCCAAATTTTCAGCAAATGCTATATTGCACAATAATACTTCAACAAATATTAATCTACAAATGTTTGCTGCAGAAGACTAAACCCGCCCCCAATAACTTATACAATATTGACATGGAGAACACAAAATTGCAGTGCTGCAAACCACTACCTGTTAATATTCAATAAATAGTAAATAATATTAGAAATTTTAGTAAATACGAGTTAGATATATATGTCCAACAAAAGCAATTATTTGTAACATCAACCGCATCATTTTAATAAACCTTACAAAGTCAAATACTATTGCTCCACTTCAAATAGTTGTTTGATTTCAAACAATTTCATATAACTTAGTAATTATTTTACAATTGTTGTCAACAAAACCCAGAACATTTCTAAAACATTAACTCTTATGAAAATTAGACTAACAACATTTGCCAACCAAAAATACAATTCCTTTTTCTTATTAACTGCAGCTGCATGAATATTTCATTGAGAGAAATGTAATTTAATTGAAGTCTAAACAGGCACAACATGTTTAGAGAATAGCAGGGATGGTAAGATCAGTGATATTGTATTTGGTTGGGACTTTTGTTGGCAGAATATAGTTCACTTTCTTTTGAAAAATTTTTAATATTAAACAGTAGATTTTTGATGAGTAGCAAATCTTGGAAAACTAGCTACAAATAGCAAAAAGCTTGTTTTAGAATTTCGAATTCCAAACCAAAATACTGTTTTGGCTTATGGCCTCGTTTAATGAAATGAATCGTTTAGAAACGTAAGCAATTTGTATGAGGAATATTGGGAAAAAGGTTTGAAACTTGACTTTTTTCCATACAAAATTTCGTTGCGTTTTACAATATGAGATCCTTAATCAAACTTTGTTCTCTAAACTCTTTTCCAAATTTTGTATTTTCCATGCCTGCTATATATACTCGTACAACTACTAATTAGTTTGGATAAAATTCTATTTAGTCAATACAAACTGCCATACACTTTTACATCTGAGCTCATCAGTTTTGCTGGTAGGGAAGGTTGGTTGTTAGTTTGGATGGTTGGTTGCATTGGTAAAGGTCTACTAGTACATATTAAATTAAATAGAATACAAAATACTCAATTAAAGTTCTTCAATGCATAGAGAATAGAATGAAATGAGTTGTGTTGCGATGTATTAATGGGCTGCATAGGCATGGGGATGTGATTCATAAATTATGCACTTGTCTGCAGTTTGTATTCGATCAAAAATAACTTTTATGTAAATACCTGTCAATTTGTCATTAACACATATAGTAGGCAAAATATACATACATTCACACACACAACTGCACAAATACAAACAAATGTCACACACTATTTTCAAAATACTCTTAAATATTTGTATGGATATGGTCACATAGGCTTAATACATCTATACAGATGCTCATAGTGTCTGGAAACAGCCAGAGCAGCTGATGTAGTTAGTAGTAAGAACAGCAAAAACAACTATAATTTCCGCATATGTTTGCTATAATATCGCACTCGACATGATTATAACTTTCGTCATTATCATCAACGTCATCATTATAATGAATAGCACCATCTACTGCATCTGCATTTGGTATATAAGTACATATTTACATAGTTCTCTCTTGCATGTCTCTATACCTAAACATGCGAAGTCAGTCAGATATGTCATTTTGAACCTTTTAAAACGGATGATAACATTCAGTTAAAAATTGTAACAACTGGTAAAGCTGATGTGATGTGCCCTTCATTTATCATTTGCCTATTATATTGATTTAATTATTTAATGTACAACTACAGTTTGCTGTAATCAATTTTGATAAGCAAACTTTACTAATGAGACTGAGCTATCCAAATCTAGTGATTTAAAATCCTGGCACTACTTTCTTTTAAACAACTTTTCCGTTAACTCACCTGAGTATGTTATGACGTACTTATGTGTGTATATATATAGGTACAAGTATTCATTATGCAAGTAAACAATCAAAATCCAGTGAATATATAATTTTCTTGTTTGCCATAATATTAATGAAGTTTCTAACCATACAATAATAACTACATGCTACTACTATATATTTTTGTTATAACAAAAATACTGTCCATTAATATATACAGATGACCGAAAATTCTGTAGTAGTAAACAAGTTTTAACATCTTGTCATCAACCATTACACAGGGATAATATTAACTCGAATTTGTGGTCAACAATTTAAAGGTATGAATTCCATGGTTAACTTAAAATCGGTATTAAAATTAAATAGCAAACAACAAGTACAAAAATGTATTATTTATGGATACTAGCATGCATGAAATTGAAGCATACTTTAAGGCGCAACAATTATTTTTGATTTAGCACCTAAGGTGTCAACAGTGGGTTATAGAATAAATTTTAATGAGAATATACTTTTAAATAGAGAAAATTATATTAATGTGCTGTTTTTCTATAGCGAACGAGTACTTTGAGTGTAAATTTAACATGTGTTTTGTTATTGTAACAAAAACAAAATACATGTAAAACGTCCACTCAAAACGCTCATTCGCTATAGAAAAACTGCACATAAATTGGATTGGATTAATTGTTGAAACTCATTAATTTTTATAAACATGGTGGAAGAAATTTTAAATGAGTTTCGGAAAAAGTAAAATGCTCTGTATAGTTTAATAACAAAATCTAACAAAAATATATTTGATTTCATATACATACATTTCTTAATTAAATCTTCAAATTGCAGTAATCTCATACAATTTCGGAATGAATTGAAATAATAAAATGAAATATATCTCAGATCCCATTTAAAACTGTTGCGGATTGCAAAGTCAAGCACTTCATTATTAAATAATTTTTTTCGGATTTTGACTTGCATTTAACTATAATGAATTGCAATATTTTATTCCTTAAAAAGCTGTGAAAATTACATTCTGTTTCAACTACTTAAAATATTTTTTTCATGGGTAGTCACTAGGGTATTCAATCGATTAACCGTTAATCGGTTAACTTTGAAACTTTGTTTGTATTTACATGTATAGACGAAACTTTTTTTTTGAAATCAGTCTTTTATCATAACTGAACGAAACTATTAAATTAATCAAAATCTAAAACAATCCAAAAAGGAATATTCTTTATCATGATTTCTTTTGATTTCTGCAACATATACAATCACCGAGAGAGTTTTTTTCCAAGAAAAGTTTTATTAAATCTAAAGAAAAAAATCTTTTAAATTATATCCTTTTTATAAAACATTAAATCAGGAGATCTCACTAAAACTATAAAAAAACTCACACATCGCTCATTTGCTGCAACAACCTCATAATTAAAAAAAAGTCGTTTCGAGAAAACATCTTAAATAAATTTTCAACAAGTCATGCGATTTCAGAAATTTAAATTGGAGACTTTAATATCTTTCTAACCTGTATTTAGCCCAAATTTTTTAGTGCATACTTTGTATTGCTCAGTTCAATAAACACGGATTTTGAGTAATGATGTTGTTGCAGCAAATAGGCGATATGTTTACAAAAATGATCTCAAATACCTTATTTGCCATTTTTTTATGTTTTTGTATACAAAATTCGTCGTTGTATTTTCAATTCGAAATGAAAATATAAATTATTCGGTTAATCGAATAATTTTAAATTAACCGATTATTAACCGATTAAATTTAAATAAACCTCGATTAATTATTTGCTCGATTAACCGATTAAACCAGAAACCCGATTAATTGAATACCCTAGTAGTTACATTTGACCATGACCATCTATGCGTATGATTAATAAATAATAATTGTAAAAAGTATACTCTTGTTTCTTAATGCAATATTTGTTAAAAGTTGCTTTTAAAGTTTCTACTGAAAATTTTATGTATTTATACTATATAAACGCGTAACCTTAAGAGTCCTTTGAACATTTCAGCACCTCAATATTTTTGTGGGTATGGGTGCAAATTACTGTGCCCTCCACAGCATTTAATGAAACTTAAAATCAAAAGTTTATTAAGAAATATTCCTGCTACATTAGATGACCTTACGCAGTTCAAAAATCTCAGTTTAAAGTATTTATGTTAATGAAGCTTGAGGAAAGTTTAGCATAAATTTATAATTTCCGAAAACTAACAGTTTTATTACTGTGAAAAAATCATTGAAACTATTAAGAGATAATTTAACACATATACACCTTTTGCTACACAGAGAAAACAGATTCGTGATAGCAACAGAATTTGTTGCCAATCGAATGATTCAATCTTAGTGACCGAATTTTACAGTTGTAGCTACAATATTTTGGAAGGGGTAGCTAAAGTTTGGTTGCCTCAACTGAAATTCTTCTTTATCAACTGACTTTCTGTTGTTAGAACTGAAAAATTCTATGTGTGCAACCGAATCATTCGGTTGGCAACAAATTCGGTTGCTATCACGAATCTGCTTTCTCTGTGTAGTTATTTAAGCATTTCCTAAATTTTTAGAAAAATATGAAATATTTCATTCATTTAAGATCACGGAGAGAGTCACAGAGGGAGAGCTATTTAAACTCATTGAGAATTAAAGTTTTGATAAAACACCAACACCAGTAACCAGACAAAATATCTCAAAAAGTTTCTGTTACTGAATGCAAAATTGAATTTTCATTTAAAATATTTTATGAAAACTTAGCTTTCAGAAAGTATAAATTCCTGATACATCCTCTTAGAAATTTTTTGCGATAACTTAATAAGGAAAAAAGTTCTTTTTTCCCAAAAAATTAACGAAAAATCGGCTTTTCAAAATTTTTTAAATTCAAATGCATATACAGTGAGCCTCAAAAGTGAGTAAACAGCAGCGAATTTTTTGATTTTTTTAAGATCATGAAAATCATTATAGTCCGACTTAAATCTATATTTTTCACAACCAAAGATATTATTCAAGCCAATCTCTATCAAACCGAAACTTTAAAATTTTAATCGATGGATAAATTTTAGAATTTTCATTATCTTAAAAAATATCCAATAATTTTTGGTGTATACTCACTTTTGGGGCTCACTGTAACTTTGGACTTAGTCATTATTTTTAAACAGTTCTTTTCTTATTTGACACATACGTAAGTTGTTAGTATGAAGGAAAACTGGAGAAAATCGAAAAATATTTGGATACGCTGTTATCAAAAAACTGGAGTAGGTTGGGTACAAATTTTGAAAATTTACTTTTCAAATGCGAATATCTCCTAAACTATAAGAGACAATAGATAGCTACGACTAGGTCTTTTGTAGCACTCGATGAAAAGATTTTGTGTGTGTAATTTTTTTGAAATCGGAACTCAAACGAACAAATAGGATAATTTTAAAAATATAATATACCCGAGGTGTCCATGGAAGGGGCCCTGGTGGGCCCATGAGGTCCTCGTTCAAAACTTAAACTCGAGAACACTTCTTCTTTGCTCATGTGAAATTTCATTCAAACTAATCTAACGATTTAGAAGTTACAGATTTTTTTCCCTCTTTTTTTTCTATACCACTATGTGTCGTTTACGATAAAACTCGTTTACTGTAAAATAAAATCGTACCCCCTATAATTTTGAAGTTATTGACAATTTTGATATTCTGAGAACGCTAGAACATCAGTCGGTCCATAAAATTTTAATTTTTGTAATAAAAAAAAATGTATAAAATGTCGCTTATGATAATTTGGCGCTAAGGGCTCGATATTGTGGCAATTATATTACGACTATATGTATTTGATCATAATATATTATTTTATGATAGTAATACTGATCATAATATGTTTGGACTACAATCATAAATGTTGCCTTTGATTATGTTTACCACAAACATGTTTATTATCTGCGTGTAGTTAAGAGTTAAAAGTTTTGATTTGAGCTGAATACATTTTACACATATTTTCATATTTCCATTTGACGAAAAATACTTCGAATAATTTTTACAGTTTTTCTGCTTTTTAAGATATTTTTTTTTGTGATAGCATTTTTAAATTGCAGAGGTCTATAAATGCCGTCTTGTGTAATTATAATATGGTAATTAACAATTTTTATTTTTTAAAAAAAATATTGAAAATGTTTGTCTTTTATTCGAATAATTCAATTAATTTTAAATATGTAATCGAATTATACGAACAACTTCAAATTCCTTATTCGAATTGTTAATTTTAATCGAACAAAAGTAAAATCGAATAAATTGGATACCCTAGTTCTGACTCGGATCCAAGAGAGAGGCGAAAATAAATTAAAATTTATTTAAAATTTTCCGTTCTTTCCTTTTTCACCCCCCTATATCCGCGACTGACCTAGTTATAACTCAAAAGATTTCGAAATCTAAATCATAAAGATATTTTGTAGCACAGTGTTACTCTCAATTAAAAATTTGTTTCAAATCAAACCAATAGCTATTTTTGTATATTCAATCGCATGGCTATATTTTTCTATTTATCCCTGAAAATAAAGCAACTCTTTTAAATAGTTGCATTCATGGTCGAAAAAACAAATGAAGAATGATCGCTCACTCACTCATTTACCTAGCCAGCCATCCATCCATCTTTTTGGCATCATCAATAAAATGCAATATGACTATGAGGTTTGAATGTTCAATGTACACGTTGGTGTTATTAACAAAGTACTTACCTTGCCAAATATCGTTAAACCACCATGTTTAACATTGTAAGTTGGTGCATCCGCATAACTGGAATCGGCCCATGGTGTATGACAAGTAGATGTTAGTGTCATATAGCGAACACCTATGGCATACAGGGTTCTCAAAACAGCCAAAGAGCCACCCAATGAATGGCCGCCCTCAACGCCCGTTAATGAACACAGTTGATGATTTTTGTGGGCCTCAATGATGTCTATATTATGTATGGTTTGGGTGGGTTTGTTGAAGTTGTGCGTTAAAATAGGTTGGTGGGTTTGTTGTTTGTATATTCCATTAAAGCAGGCATAGAAAATATATAAAAATAGAAGAACAAGAACAAAATTGTGTTAAAGGAATATTCAGGAAATTGAGTTTTTGTAAATGTTGTTTGTGCTATTTATAGTGTAGAGAGAGTGTCTGTATTTTATCTCATAAATATTGCTTGTTTGTATATAGAAAGTTTGTGATAATACTGTCTTTCGTTTTTTTATAGTTTGTATTCGTAAATGTTTTTGGGTTCCAATTTATTTTGATTTATTTAATATTTGGCACATTTTTCTGTTATTGTGTTTGGGTTGTGAATTGGAAAACAATGCTGATATAAACTAAAAATTTATATAATTTATAACAGTAGTTTTTTTTGTTCATATTTTATGAATACACCCATGTTACTCGGATACATATGTGAACTAGGGTGGTCCTTATTTTATTTGATTTCGATGCTCTCAAGGTCCAACACTTTTCATTGCTAAAAACCGGACGTACATAGCTAGATCGTGTTAGAATTTTATAAAGACCCATAATATACATATATACTTTTGGGGGTCTCCGATGAATATTTGGATGGTGGGAGTAAAAACGCAAATTTTAATGGTTGGACCTGGGATAGCGGAAAACAATATTAGACCTTGGGAGCATGGAAAATTTAAAAAGTGCAAAATAAATACCAGCCTAATATGTAAGTATGTATGTTATCATAAAATGGGGAATATGATTTCATTTATGGAAGTGTAATTGTCGTATTTTAGTTTCTATCAGTCATTTATTTGTTAACAAAATGTTCATTTATTATATAGAAAAATTTTGTCAGTTTTTATATTTAATAAAGTAGAAAAAATACAGAAATGTAATTATAGATGTATGTTTAAAACTTAGTAAAAAACATATAGTCATATGAAGTGTATTCTACTCTGTACTAAAATACTTAAAGTTAGAGAAAAACTAGGAAAAAATGTTGTACAGTATTTTTCTAATAAACAGATTTGTAATTGTAATTCCAATATTATTCAACAGAGTTCAGGAGATTTGAAATCTGAACATAGCTCTCAAGGTGAATTAAATTTTCAATTTGATTCATTACCATACATCGAATACTTTCTTTACCAGATGGAAAAAATGCTGAAGTTATAAGGAATTTGTATAATAATTTGTCTTGATATAATCGTAATATTGGTCTAATTTAATATCGAATTAATACATTAAAGACTGATTCCCGATTCTGATGTTCGATTTTTTATAAATTTTTACCTTTTTTATTGCAAATAAAAGCAGTTTAAGTAGTAGTTTAAAAATTGTAACACCTCTTTATTTATTTAAATTTACAACAACAATCACTATGTGTTTTTATTACACACACACTTAATTAAAACAATGCACACACTTTAATAACACTTTATAATATACAAGGCAGTTGATGCTAATTCTAACAGCAACTATGATAAATAAAACTTATACAGCACACTTTAATTTGTCTTTAATTAACGATGCTTTAAATTAGACTGACTGATGTTCTCACGACCAATTTATATACACTGCATTACCATCTAGATGCTTCTTGAAAGCTCTATTTCTACAATGTTCTTAACGGACAAAACTAGAATATTAAAATTCTAGAGCTTTCAATGTTAATGTTAGCTACTTAAATATTTAGTATTGACATACTTATAAACAATGCTAATACTGGGTGCTATCAACATTGTTAATAAGTAGAAGCTTCTACTGATGGACATGTTTATAAACGTGATGAATGTTGCAAGCAGTCGTTACAGAATATTAATTTCAAATTGCTAATCCAAATTCGTAACAGTATTTAATGTATGTATATTGATATTTTGATGGCTTACCCTTGAACCAGTTGTATTATGACATTTTTCTAACCAGTTCGACGTTAATGGGTTCTAAATCATACCTATATCCTAGATATTTCCCGCCAAGACATTGCCATTAGAGTATCCCAAAAAATTTTTTTTTTGGAATTTTGGAACGCATATCCTCTATTTTTTATTTTTATAAAACTATAGTTTAATATGAAATTTTTTCTTTCTATCATGATTGCAACCCGATTTAGTTTATAGATGCATTTACAAGGGGAAAAAAATGCAATTTTTTTCAGTTTTTGTAAAAATTTTGACAATAAGTAATTACTTTTGCAATTTAATTTAAAAGAATCGAAATGTGTACGTAATTGTCGTTCTAATAAGATGTAAGACATAAAAATAGGTTAAAAAATGTTAAAGTTATTAAAAAATCGCCAGGCCATTAACGTGGCTCAGGCCACTAGAACAAGAAATGTAGGAACAAAATTAACATATTTTGAGAAATATTAAAATAAAAGCTTAGTTTTACTTAAAATATATCCAAATTTACTTGTATATGAGTTTTTATCTTCATAGGATACAGTTAACCTATTCGCACGTATAATCAAAAAAAATATTTTTTTTAACGGCAGTTTCAAAACTCCAATTTCAAATTTTTAAAAATTTTGTTAAATAAATTTCAGAATTTTTTGATCATCACTTGGGGATTTATTGTCTACATAATAGGGAATAAAAATGTGAAAAAATTATGTCAATACCTCCTATTGTTTTTCCGTACCTGCGATTTAAATTTTGCGATTTTCGAGAAATACTAATTTTTTGGTCATATTTTGGCGAAGTGCCGAATTTCCTTACTGTTATAAACATTATTTAAAACCTATTCAGAATATTATAGTCCATGCAATTTTAAATATAGTCTTAAAGTTTTACTAAAATCGGAAGACGCCAACCCTTAAATCGAGAAAGTCAAAAGTCAAATTTTTCAATATTTGGAATTTCTCATGGAAAAATAGCGAAATGTTATTTATTTTTGGGCCGATTTTGATGAAACTTAAGAAAAATACCTTGGATTTGTTCTAAGTATTTATTTGAGCAAAGACAGTGTCATCTGTTTTTGTACATTGTTGCATATTAAATCCTTTTAAAAGTAATACGGAAGGAGAATAAATTTAAGAATATTTAAATTTACACTGATTTACCTTAAATTTTAAATAAATAAGAAATCAAAGTTAGTTTGTGTCGGATCATTTAGATCATTTAGATTTTCAATAGAGATGAATTTTAGAGTAATGAAGAAAGATGGGATCTACTGAAACAAAGATGTTTCTTTTAACATTAAAGATAGCAGATTCTATGTCAATTTGTCGCCTCCATATGTGTTGTGGACTTCCAATTCTACGGTTATCCTGAGGATTCCAGTCGATGGCGTTTCTGGTGTTGTCGTTATCTGGTCTACGTTGAATGTGGCCGATCCAGTTCTATTTGCGTTTCCTCATTTCTGTTGCAACTGGAAGTTGATTAGTTTCGTTCCCCAATCTGACAATCGTAATAACATTTGACCAGAAAATACTTATGATTCTGAGGAGGCATTGGTTTACAAACACAGCAGCTTTTGGATATCTCGAGGTGCAGCATTCCATGTTTCACAGCCATAGAGTAGGATTGATTTCACGTTTGTGTTGAATATTTTAAAGTATAAATTCAATACTTACGCCATACTTCATAAACATATTCCACACAAAGCTTGCCATTATAGTGATTCGAGCTTTGAGATATGTCAACTGATCGTGATATATCACAGCTCTGTGCTATATCACAACATCATAGTGGGGAGGGTATATTGCGTTGTTGATGATATTTGTAACGCCTAAAAATATTAGACCAAACCACTTTAATGGATACCAATCGACTCAGAATCACTCTCTAAATAGATTTTAAGTTGCATTGTACAAGTTTGCTTTTTTTGTCACTAAACTGCCGTTTCTTTCTCTGAAAAATTGTGTCAACTGTTTTGTAGGGATTTTTTTAAGCTCACATGTATTCGAAAAAAGACAATCCTTTATTTAAATTTGACCAACTTTATCCTATACCATTGAAGAAAAATAAAATAAACTATATAGAAATCAATTTAAATAAACAAATAACTTGAAAAAGCAAATATAGCTTTAAATAAATATTGCTACTAGCTTGAGTATGAGTATTATTAAGAAAAATAAATTTCTACTAGAACTACAACATATCTGCAATTATTGTTGTACACAAAATACATAAATACTTCTATTCTATTATTTTTTTATTCTTTTTGCAGTTGCCAATAAGTAAAAGTAAATAGAAAGCATCTACGTAGAAAATAAAATACAATATATACACCTAAGCTTCAGCTTGTATTGATGCAGAAAATTATGTATTGTTCGTTAGAAACTACATGTTAAAATCTTTTATTTCACATATTTTTCTTTTTTTTTCTTAATATTTATTTGTGCAACACAAAAAACAGCCACTATGTATTGCATCAATACACACACTACATACAACAATTGAACAGCCAACGTAGCAACCATGCAAGATTCAGAAAAAAGGGAATATAGAAAAAAAAAACACAGGAAATGTTGCACGTAGCTTCCCTGTAATGGGTTCACAATTCATTTCATTTCCTACTAAATGTTGTTTGTTTTTTTTTCTGTGCTGGTTCTTCGCTTTTCCTTTTTATGTTTTCTCTTACTATTCTTTCTTACTATTGAAGATTCTAATACGTGGGAGATGAACAAAAAATGGAAATATTTTCCAATACTTTTTGTTTGCATTTTAAAGGTACTCTTGGTTGTTGTTGTGTAAAGAAAATCCTTGAAAATACCACTTGAAGTAATAAACCGTAGCAGAAAAATGAAAGTATTCTTACTAGAGAATTTGCCAGAACAACTAGGAATTTACTAATAAATTGTGGGTGATCTGTAGGTAAGATGCGTTTTCTTAGTTTTAATTTGAGATGATAATAGAGAACTATTGAGTACAATTTATACATATGGGGGATTTCATGTCAAGTGAACCAACTTTTGAAATTTCTTCGATGTCTTCCGATCGCACTATAGGTTAAATGACTCCTTTTTCTGTGCTAAATTAATAACGACTACAAAATCATGATGTTCAAACCAAAACCTTGAAGAATTTCGAAAGTAATAATAATTATATTAAAAAAATGGAATTTAACCCACTACGACCAAAAATTAACCCATTTAAAATCATTAATGCAAACTTAATGCATTAATTTATTTTAATTATACTAAAACTTTTAGTAATTGCTTAAATCTAATTCATTTTGTAAATTTAAATCCAAAAGGTCCTCTTCGCTTTCATTAATTTCATTGTCTTGGTGGCTAAAGTTAAATTCTTCCATGGGTTCACTGCAACATAACAGTTGAATTACTTCTGGTAGAAGTGTGGAACGTTTCTGGTTTTGTAAGCGCCTATCTAAAAATTATGTGGAAATTAATGGATTAATGGAGGTACACCTTAATATTAATATTAATTCGGAGCTTAAAAAATATGTCTTCTCCGCATCCATTACAGCGTCTTTTTGCATCTCAAAAATTTTTCAGCAATATCAAGTAAAATAGATTGCAAAGAAACTTTGGCAAGAGTCTCATTTGCTTTTAAAATTTCAATAATTTATATTCGTGAGTGATTTTCGGAAGTGGGTTATATGGGAGCTATGACCAATTATGGACCGATCGTCATGAAATTAGGTCGTGCGATTATTTTCTTTATGAGAGTTGAATTTTCTGTTGAATTTTATGTGTATACCAAAATAAGAGATTTAAGCATGTTAAAATTATTTTCGGAAGCGGATATTATATGGGAGCTATGACTAATTAAGGACCGATCATCATAAAATTAGCTGCATGAATTCCGTATATATAAAATTTATTTGAAGCTAAATTTGTGTAGATACCTATATAAATTAAACATTTATGACCGATAAAGTCCAATTACGGGAGGAAATTTGTATGGGGGCTAGGTGGTATAATGGACCGATTTCACCCAATTTAAATAGGCTTCGTCCTTGTGCCGAAAAGATACTATGTACCATATTAAGATGGGTGTTAGACTAATATTCTTGGACATTACAAACATCTGCACAGGCGCATTATTCCCTCCTCACTATGGTGGTGTAGGGTATAACAAATTTATTGTTTTCGTTATATGCTTCTCCACTTCATCTGAAAATATGTTTACTTCAATTTTGTCAACTACATGATTAAAAACGGCATACAATTTTTCTTTTTTTGAATTTTCGTTAAGCCAAATTTCAAACAATAACCTAAAAAAGATAGTATTATTCGAAAACGGCTAAAAATGGCTATTATATGTAAATGAAAATTGGTTTATAACATTTCAATATATTCATTTCTGATTTCATTTAATCTGCCGAACTTTGCCGAAATTTTAAAAGCTTCCACGAAATTAAATTTTGAAAACAATCGCAGCACTTTAAGGTTATGTTAAAAAATTGGCTTTATTTCAAACAAGTTATACAATTTTATCACATTTTTAACAAAAAACCTTACCTATTTACTTAATTTATTGTTCTCCATTTTCACTTTCTTCTTTATAACTCGCGATATTATTTAAACATGCAATTGAAACTTTGAAAGCAATACAGGCTTTTCAACAAAATTTATTAAGTAATTACGATGCAATGTCTTTGACTGCGTGTTGTCAAATGGAATTTAATATTTACCAAAAACAAAAAGCTGACATAGTTAATTTGGAGTATTGGTTACAAAATGGCATTAAAAAAAGTGCAATATTTGCATTTGAGAAATTGGACTTTAGCACAGTTTTGGTAGCCGTTTAACCTATAGTGGATCGTTATGAAATTTGCACCAAAGTTAGTTCTATTGCATAGTAATTCAGACACAATTCAACAAGATCGGTCAAGAACTCTCTGAATTAGAGGGGATCAAAATTTGACATTTTGGACAAGCATGTAACTTAAGTATTACCTATTGTTCTTAGCAAAATGTGTCCCAAATTAAAAATAAAAAAAATGTTAATATTTTTTTCCCGAAATCAAAAACTTTTTCAAAATTTTTTTTTAAAATGGGCCCGTTTTTCTCAAAAGAAAGCTTAGATATGTTCCTTGAAGTCCTATTTGGTCGCTTAGTGGGATGCGAGTTGGATATCTATCAAAATAAATGTTTTGTAACTCAAAACATACAATTTTTGATTTGTTTGTGCAAAATCAAAAGCTTTGTTGACTTTTTTTTTTTCAAAATTAACCCTTTTTTAAAAAAAAGTTTAGATATTTGCTTTGAAGAGCTTTTTGATCGCTTAGTGGGATGCGAGTGAGATATCTATGAATTTAAATATTTTGTAACTCAAGACATAAAATGTTTTACTTTTTTTTTTTTTTTGCAAAATCTATATTTTATCCAAAATGGGCCCTTTTTTTTAATTTTTTTTGGTCAAAAGTAAGTTTAGGTCTTTTCCATTTAGACCTATCGCTTAGTGGGATACGGGATATCTATCGAAATGTGGAACATAAAGCATTGGATAGAATCCTTGAGTTGATCATCATAGAAATAGAACTTTAAAGAAGCATCGATAGATGCAACTGAAAACATGTGGATGGTAATGCAGTGTATATAAGGTGGCCGTGAGAGCATCAACCAGTTACACTAATTGAAACATCTTTAAGTAAATATAAATTAACTTTCTTGCAGTGTGCTGTATAAATTGTGAATTATAAATGTGTATTTGTATAAAAACACATTGAGCAGATTAAACGTGTTATTGTATAAAAGTGAATAAATAAAGAGTTGTTACAATTTTAAACTACTAAACTGTTTTTAAAATGTAAAAATGTAACAATTAGATTTAAACAAAATTTCAAATAAGTCCAATGTTTAAGATTCGGCACAAACTAACTTTGATTTCTTATTTATTTAAAAACATTAAGTACCTTCATTTTGAATGTGTCATTGTCGTTCTGTTTTAAATTTGTTTTCTTTTCGTTTGTCTTTTGAAAGGATTTAATATGCAATTCTAACAACAATGTACGAAAATAGATGAAAGTGCATCTGACACTGTCTTTGCATAGATAAAAATAAAACCAAAGTATTTTAAACCTTTTGAAAATAAAAAGAAAAACTAGGTTCATTTGAGATTTATTGCAAATCTGTTTTCATGGGTAGATAAAAGTTGAGTGTCTTTTTAACCCCAAGTGCTATTAAGGGTTAATTTTAATTTTTGTGCTGTTATTATAAATACTAGTCATCATGTTATATTTTTCTTGAGTTTCATCAAAATCGGACCAAAAATATATAACATTTCGCTATTTTTCCTTGAGAAATTCCAAATATTGAAAAATTTGACTTTTGACCTTCTCGATTTAAGGGTTGGCGTTCTCCGATGTTAGTAAAACTTTCAGACTATATTTAAAATTACATGGACTATAATATTCTGAATAGCTTTTACTTAAAAATCATAACAGTAAGGAAATTCGGCTCATTCGCCAAAATATGGCCAAAAAATTAGTTTTTCTCGAAAATCGCAAAATTTAAATCGCATGTACGGAAAAACTATAGGAGGTATTGACATAATTTTTTCACATTTTTATTCCCTATTATGTTGACAATAAATCCCCAAGTGATGATCTACAAATTCTGAAATTTGTTTAACAAATTTTTGAAAAAATTGAAATTGGAGTTTTGAAACTGTCATTAAAAAAAAAAAATGTTTTTTGGTCATACCTGCAAATTTGTTCTACGAAGACAAAAGCTCATATACAAGTAAATATAGATATATTTTAAGTAAGAATTAGCTCTAATTGTAATATTTCTCAAAATATGTTTATTTTGTTCCTACGTTTCTTGTTCTAGTGGCCTGAGACACGTTAATGGCCTGGCGATTTCTTAATAACTTTAACATTTTTTAACCAATTTTTGTGTTTTATATCTTATTAGAACGACAATAACGTACACATAACGATTCTTTTAAATTGAATTGCAAAAGTAATTATTTAATGGCAAAATTTTTACAAAAACTGAAAAAATTGCATTTTTTCCCCTTGTAAATGCACCACAAAACTAAATCGCAAGTCGGCACGGGTTGCAATCATGATAGAAATACAAAATTTCATATTTAACTATAGTTTTATATATATAAAAAAATTAGAGGGTATGCGTTCCGAAATTCCAAAAAAAACTTTTTTGGGATACTCTAATGTGCGAGAAATCTGTAGACTACAGGTATGATTTAGAACCCATTAACGCTGAACTGGGTAGAAAAATGCCCTGATGCAACAGGCTCAATGGTAAGCGATGAAAATTTTATAAACTATCAATATAAATACATTTAATACTGTTACGAATTTGAATTAGCAATTTGAATTTAACGGTCGGTAACGACTGCCTGCAACATTCATCATGTTTATAAACATGTCCATCAGTGGAAGCTTCTACTTATCAACAATGTTGATAGCACCCAGTTATTAGCATTGTTTATAAGTACGGTAACACTAAATGTTTAAGTTGCTAACATTAACATTGAAAACTCTAGAATTCGAATATTCTAGTTTTGTCCGTTAAGATCATTGTAGAAATAGAGCTTTCAAGAAGCATCTGGATGGTAATGCAGTGTATATAAATTGATCGTGAGAGCATCAACCAGTCAGTTAATTAAAGACAAATTAAAGTGTGCCGTATAAGTTTTATTTTTCATAGGCGCAGTTAGAGTTAACATCAACTGCCTTGTGTATTATAAAGTGTAATTAAAGTGTGTGCATTAAAGTTCATAAAGAGGTGTTACAATTTCTAAACTACTACTTAAACTGCTTTTATTTGCAATCAAAATTATCCGGTTTATTTAAAGCAAATAAACCACCATTTTTAAAAGGTAAAAACGTAACAATACTGTTTGTGTAAAATTTCATAAAAATCGAACAATGGAGTCGGGATCAAGGGTTAATGTGTTATAATACGATATTAAATTAGACCATATATTACAATTATCTGAAGACTTATTTAAATAGAAATTCCTTATAACTTCAGCATTTTTTTCCATCTGGTAAATAAAGTATTAGATGTATGGCATTTACTTGAGAAGTATTTCTCAACGTTTGATGTTTTAATGGTATGGAATCAAATTGAAATTGAAAACTCAATTCCTTACATTTGGCAGAGCATAAACAAAAGTAAATGAGTGGAAACTTTCTTTTTACTTATTTTCGAACTTAAAGCATAAAATGACACGTTGTATTTAAGGAATATTATCGATTGATTGCATGTTAACATGTACCGAACTTTATTTTGTTCTATTGGAAAATGAAAGTACAAGGTTTATTATTGAAGTGAATTGGAAAATAAGATAATGAGATTTATAAAAAGTAGGGGAGATAGAGTTTTAAGATTTTAGGATGATTTTAATTAAATATTTGATTTTATGTAAAATGTTTCGAGATAAATTTGATTTAAATGTAACAGATAAAAGAAGAAAAATAATAATATAATGGTGAATCCATCCTAAAGCGGAAGGAAAATAGCACTTTTCGGATTTGCTATCAGTGATTTGAACGAAATGTTTCAGATATATTATGTATTGCAAGTGTATATCAAATCATCAAGTTTTTGACTCGTATACGGCCCCTGGTGGCGATGACTGATGTAGATAAAAGTCGTTGTGAAAATTCATTCTCCTTGTTTGTTAACCTTTTTTATATCATTCTTCAAAATTATTAAAAGACATAAACTTGAGTATGATTTAACATTTGCTGATTAAATTAGAGATATTAATTTCTGACAGATGGAAAATTTTGAATAATATTTTCAGTTTAAAATTAGTTTAAGCACTTAGTAATGTTTCTTACATTTTTAAAATATTCCATATTATTTATCTCGTCCATCCTTTAGAATAGATGGCCGAATCATTTATTATTAAAAAAGTTTCTCACTTTTCGTTGAGAAAAGCCATAACTGCTCTTTACAACTACAGCCAATAAAATATATCGTTTCTTTTCGACTTTCCTCATAAAAATAGAGAATTTATTAAATAAACGGGCCAAGTATTAAACGCATTTTATGACCCACCATTAAAAAGCATTCCACTTGTTTGTTTTTTTTTTGCATTTCCTTCAAACAGAAATAACTTTTAAATCTTTCAGGCTTATAAACAGCCAGAACCGGCATATTAAATAATCAACTTTATTTCCTTTATTATTTTTTCGCACAACGTTCTTTACGCCACCTTTCTTTTAGGATGTGTGTTGTATGTTTGTTTCCTTTTTGGTGCTCTCCTACATTCACCTTTATGACTTTATACAATTTTTTAGCAGCGGCAGAGGTAGAAAACCATCTTAACTTTTCTACACTTATGGTTTATGTGCCAAAGAGTGGGAAGTGGTAAAAACTTTCGACCTATAAAAAAGTAAAAATTTTTAAAATACAACGCATTTATAGAGAATACTGAATACCCTCGTTTATATTCCTTTTTTCCTCAAACTGCAAAAGAGCTCAAAAAAATAAAGGGAATTGAAATGAAATACTTAAAAAAAGGAAAAAATATTGTTCATACAACAAGTATTACGACTATGAGTCAAAAGTTTAGAATAACTACTAACTAAATACAGCAAAAAAAACTAAACTTTTTTTTATTTTATAAATTATTTCCAACTTTTTTCCCTTATAGTTTTTGTTAAGGCTTAATGTTTTTTAGTATAAATATAAAAAAATGCTGAGAAAAACAAAAACCTGTAAAGGAGTCGTCGTAGTTTTTCTTAGTCAAGCATATGGAATTAGAGAAAAATTTAAAACTCAAACACGAACTCATAATTCTGGCATTTAAGTGAATATTAGAATTTTAGTATTTTCTTTTTATTTTCAAAAGCTCTACACTATAAAAAGTTAACAAAAAATAAATAAATATGTTTAAAAAAAAAGTATAATGTATATATATTTCCTTTGCTAAGTGCTAACAAAACTATTGCAAAGAAATTTTTGTGTAGTATTTTTTACAGTAGTTGGAAAAATATGCGGCACACAGTAAGGAATATTAAATGTAAGAACGTTATAGCATGAAGTGCACCAGAGACACAAGGTCAGTTTGTGGAATGTGGATCTACAATGTTGTAGATCAAATTATCAAAGATTTTATTTGTTCACTAAAGACAACGAAGTGAACAAATATTCTATTTCGGTAACAGAAAATTCTATTGAACACAATTTATATTAATCAAGTAAGAAAGCTATATTTGGCTGTGCCAAATCTTATATACCCTTCACAAAATTATACTTTAAAATAAAATTTTAAATATTTTTTGTTAACAAAATTTAAAAATTTTTTTTTTCAAAATGATTTTTTTTTTAAATTAATTAGAGAAAAATTATTTTTATTTAAAATTTGTCTTTTTTATTTTTTTATTTTGACACAAAAAATTTTTTTTTTTTTTTTAAAAAATCGGGTTAAAAATATTTTTCCTGGTCTCCAACTATCTGCTGAATTCACGAATATCTTAGGGGAATGAAATTTTTCCATATATTCTCTCTTGATCAAAAATGTTTGGAATTTACTAGGGTGATCGATTCTTCCACATTTTTCAGAAACCGGTTTTCGGATTCTTCGAAAAATTTAAATTTAATATAAACCGGTTTCGGTTTTGTAATAATAACCGGTTAACCGGTTGTTTTTGACATAAAGATGAAAAAAGTTTTATTTATTAAAATAATAGTTATTAAAATGAAAATGGGAAAAACATAAATTTGAAATTAAAATTAAGTTTTTTCTAAAAGTGAGTGGTTGATATTTTATGAATTTTATTTAATTTCAAATGTCAACAACTACGTTAGGTTTTTAGAAAAACAAATCTGGACACAAATCTTGAATTTTTGTTACGCACAATTAAGTTAAATGTTTTCAGAGCTTTGGTAGCACTAATATATATCTGTCACTTTCCGTAATATCTGCTGAACATTATACTTTTATGAAAACTGCGATTCCCCAGTTAAGTACCAAAGCTGTGTTTTCTTATCATGAGGTCTTCGGGTCCAATTTGACCCATTTTGAAAATAAAATTTATTTTTTTCTAAAAGTGAATGGTTGATATTTTTCATATTTTTTGACTTTTATTAAATTTCCAACGACAAAAACTATGTTAGGTTTAAGAAATAAATTGGCAAAAAAAAATTTGGAAGATTGTTAACTTCAGTAAATTTGAGCACCTTATATGAAGGTTAAATAATCTCTTAAGAATAAAACACAGTTTAAACGATTTGGAGAATATCGATTTTTTTATAGTTAAAGTTTTTAATACTAAAAAAACGCAAAAAACAGACTTTAGGAAAAAACCCGGTTTCTTCGATATTCGAAATGTGAGCCGAAAACTGACTTAACCAAAAAACCGGTTATTAAAAACCGGGCTAGTATTTACAGTGGGCAAAAAAAAAAGGAAAATGTCCTTCCGCGCACTAAGGAGCATTTAGCCAGTAAACCTGAATTTAAATAAATTTAAAAAACTAAGTAAACAGCTCGATACATAACAAAATTCTGCTTCCTATTTTGATTTTTCAAGACTTTAGGTTGAGATTTGTAGTTTTGGGAAGCTATCAAAGTCGGGAAAGTGGAGAAAATTAAATGTGTTTTTAGTGTTTTTTTATTTTAAGAGGATTATATGATATTTTTTGTGGTTAAACGAATAGAGGGTTTACATTGAAATTTTGTTTATTTGAAAGTATTTTCAATATTTTAAGAACAAAAATTATATTAAATTTTTATGCTGGAACATTTCGTTCAAAACTTCTAAAACTGAATTTACTCTTTTTTTCCAAACAAAAAAAAAAAAAATAAATAAACAGATAAGCTTTTTAAATCTGAAAGTAGCAAATATACAAAACAGTTATATAGCGCAATAAGATTTGAAATCTCTGTTTTCAGGATCAGTAATAAAAAACCTTACCAGGTTTGCGCCATAATTTTTGGTGATTTTTTTTTTAAATTTCTCATTATTATTCTTTTTCTCAAAATACACTTTTTCTTAAACCTTTTATCAATCACAATGGATTACACGTTTATAGAAGGGAATTGCCCAGAACATTTTTTACCGGAAAAAATATTAATAAACTGAAATCGGTATAAAATGTATTATCGTACATATAATTCATTAAAAAATTAAAAATAGTTTTTACACACTTTTAGCAAGAATGTCTACAGATGGTTTTTATATGGTGGCTTGGTTTAATTATGGACCGTTTTTTTATAAAATATGGTAAAATGATTCATATGAATTTCTGAAAGAGATTTTTATGAGGACTATGGTCAAATGTGTTCCGAGTTTCACAAAACTTTACAGAATGATTTATGAGTACACAAAACTGATCCTTGCTAAATTGTATAATGATTGTTGCATAATTAACACGTGCATGCAAAAATGTTGAAATTAAAACAAAAAATTGCCAGTTTTGTATATCTTATTAAGCAAAATAATAATTTAAACAATTATGGATATACAAGGAAATAAGCTTTCATAAAATGTATGCATATAATGCATATTCCAAGAAATTATATTATTTAATTTTTATGAAAAGTTTTATTTTTTTCGTAATTTTTCAAATTCAACAATAGTTCTCTTAATTTTTTTCTATGGAAAACAATTTTTTTTGCACAGTGTTTTAAATACAATTTTATATAGAAATAAACGAGACATCACTTGTAGAAATCGGTTTATATTTGAAAAAGTTATAAAACTTTTTCGAAAAAAGTTCGAAAAAAATTTACTTTGAAAATTAAAAACTGTACAAATATTTTTTTTTTTAGTTTTTTGTTTTTTACTCATATGCGCTGGGGAGAAAATACTAAAAGAGATGTTAATGAAAAGTTGTTTTACTTTTACAATTTTCATCCGATTTGAAAAATTAAAACCATGTTTTGTTAAGAACTAAATTTCCTTTTTATATTGATATAAATTAGTATAAGATTTCATATAAAAATAAGCAAAACTGACTGAGTTGTCGAACATCACTGAAATAACTTCTGAAGTTGAGGGTGTTTCTGAAATTTTTTGACACAATTTCTATTGTACTTAGTATGACCTATAAATCTAATGAGAAAAAACATAAAAACACATGTTTTACTTGTCTTAACATCTCACTTTTATACAAAAACTAAAAAAAATAAAAAAAAATATTTTTAAGCGTTCATAACTTTTTTTTATAATGATTAGATTTTTATGTTCGAAAATACAAATTAAAGCTCAAAGTCCCACCTATTCAACCGGAAAATAATATTACAGAAATATTTATTCATTCAAAAGTTACAGATTTTTGATCCGAAAATGAAAAAAAATTTCCACTGTGCTGTGTGGCGTTTAAAAAAACAAATTTGTAACAAATAGTTACTGCTAATTGGTAACTTATGTGTCTAAATATATAAAATATATGTTGAACTGATATAGTTTTGGATCAAAACATATGAACAACTTTGTGGATATCAACCACTAATATATTGTTATTCTCGAAAATTTGTTTCCGTCTTGAAATTAAAGCATAAAAATAGTATAACAAAAAATTCTTTATAGAAAGTCGGTTACGGTTTTTTTTATCTGCCTCACACTGTACTATAAAATGAATTTTCTCTAACACAATAAATACGGTAGTCTTTCAACTATATCGTTATACCCTACGCCACCATTGGTGAGGTGGGTATTATGCGTTTGTGCTAATGTTTGTAACATCAAACATAATGATACTGCATTACATCGAGCTGAATGTTTATGAAGAGACTCATAAATTTATTCAAGTTTTCTAAAGATGTCCGTTTATTAATGTAAAACTTGTTATCAAAGTAAAAATTGATATGCTGAATATAACTAATATTAATATTTGGCCAATGTTCTCCGTGATAAATAAGATAAATAAATGGTATTCATATAAATTGTAAAATAATTCTATTTAAATAACACTGTCCAACAAATTGAGACTTTTTGATTGGAACAGAATAGTGACCCCATAATTCTGAAAGGACATGTTGAGTAGATCATTTTTGTAGAATACACTTATAGTCCACCTGGTCTGAATTTTTTTTTTTTACATTGGGTCAAAGTTTTAACTTTTCGATCGAAGGGAACATTATACTAACTGAAAAAAGTATGGGGATAATTTAATCTATGCACTGCCAGCTAAACGGCTTTCTGTTGAAAGAGCATTTTCTGCTTTGCGTATTTTGTTGACTGAGAAAAGGTGCAACTTGGCGGACAATGCGTTTGCTAAAACATTGATTGTGAAACAAAATTCTTCATAATTAAAAATAACACACAATAAAAAACATCAATATCATACCAAGCTTATTTTTTGCGACTTTAAAGGTTAAATTCTATGTATGTACTAATAAAATGCAACCAAGGTGGCGAAAGAAACTTCTTTTGAGTTATGAGCAACGAAAAAAATATATTCTTTAGAATAACTCTTATTAGGCAACTTAAAAACACACAAATTGAAATAAAAGTTATGTGCAACGTAAAAAAATATAAATCGAAAATAAATGTTATAAGCAACTTAAAAAAATATATATTATGAATAACACTTATTAGGCAACGTAAAAGAATATACTATAAATCGAAAATAAATGTTATGAGCAACGAAAAAAAATATTTATTATGAATAACTCTTATTTGAAAACTTAAAAATTATTCATTGATTTATGCCTAACTTTTTCAGTCTCAAAAAATTTAATAACAGTTATTTTTGGTCTCTGTATTAAACTTCTATCTCCTCTTTTTAGGAGGTCAATTGACCTTTATTTCGTGAAAATAAAAACAATCTTTTCAAAAAGGATATTTTTACTCTTAATTAGCAAAATTACTCGCCACCTTAAAAAACCAAGTATGATCCGAGGAATTCAGTCCAGCTGGACTATAGGTTTATTCTACAAAAGTTATCTACGCGACATGCCCTTTCAGAATTATTTTCTTCGCTATTCTGTTCCAAAAATGCTGATGGACAGTATAATTTGATGAACTCGGTTTGTAATTGTTTGTAGCTCCCAAGCAGTGAAACGAAGTGAAGACGGGAGACCTTGTAAGACGATATATCCTGTCCAAAATGATGTTTGAACGCTATAAAAGAAAATAATTTTTGCACCGAATTATTACTTGTGATGAAATATGGATCCATTACCAGTAAGAGATCGTATGTGAAGCCTGGCCAACTAGTCACATTATGAAATTCCCGTTAAATGCTATTTAGAATGAAAAAATTGGGAAGTTTTGCCTCATCCGTCTTGTAGTACATACCTTGCCCCATCCACTCTCTCTTGGGTAAGCTTCACCTTAGAATAGCGTATATGAAATTGGCTTGATTCGTTTTTGGCCTGAAAATTTGAGCACTTATTATGGCCTGGAATCCATATGTTACCAGAAAGTTGGGAAAAGTTCATAGGTCATGGTCAATACTTTTAATAAATTTATATTGTACAAATGTTTCAAAATCTATATACATATATATAAATGAAATGGTCCGTGTATGTAATGTCATCACGTGAGAACGGCTGGAGCGATTTGGCTGATTTTTTTTTATTCGAATCGAAATTTTCAGGAGATGGTTTTTAAAGAAAAAAAATTAAAAAATTCAGGGTAAAACTAGGATTTTTTTTTTGAGTCCAGTCAACTGTAATAAAAAAGCTCCCTAAAGTATGCAGTACAAATTTAGAAATTTTATTTGCAATTAAATAAGAACAGGCAGGTGTATGTGGGTTGGAGAAACTAGAAGAAATAACATTAGTAAATGCTACCGGGCAAAGTCGGGACGGTCAACTAGTAAAATATAAAAATTATAAAAAAATTCCGGATTTTTAAGATGCATAAAAATCCTAAAAGAAAATTTCGCATAGATCGTACCGAAATAAGGATCTGATAATCATTTAAACACATAAATGTTTATAACATTAATTTCATATATATCGGTATATAGGTGGGTAATTGATATAGAGTATCATATGGCCGGTCTTGCCTGACGTTACTATTTCACCTGTTTTTTGTATGCCATTATTATTGTTAAGAAAACTGCATCTCGATACAAAATGTTTTGTTATTGTAACAGTTCAGATGTTTCAGCAAGAAGTAACACAAACATTTGAAATGTTTGTGTTTTTTTTTGTTTTCGCAGAGCATTTGTGTATTTTATAAATTTGTACAACTAAAACTAGGTGAGGATTGAGTGAAAAAGTGGAATAAAGAAAATTGCGTTAAGAAAACAAGAAAAACTGACGGCAAAAAAAAAACAAATAATATGGCACAAGGTAAGAAACTGTTGAGTGTTAAGTTGTTCATGTTTGTTTGTTTGCTTGAATTGTAAATAATTTTTCAACAATTTCAGGTGGTTTTCCTTATTCCGCAGCCGTTGTAAGTTGCTGATGTTGCAAGTAGTAGACGATTTCTTGTTATCATGTTTTCTAGTAAATTTCTTGTTAGTTTTTTTCATTCTTTTTCATAGTAGCTGCCAAAGTTTTGTTTTTTTGATTTTCAGCATAAAACTGACTTCAAAGTTAAAGTGTAGCAAAAGTATGAGGCATAAGAATTTTTGAGAAATATTCATTATTCTCTGTGTTACGTTTTTGGTTGTGATATGATGCGATGTTCAGTGTGTGTAAATGGTTGCCGGGGGAAAGCTATTTGCTTTTTTTTTTGTTTTTTAAAAAAGTGTGTTTTTTCAGTTTTTTGCATATTTGCTTTTAGTTGTTTTTTGTTTTTGTTTATACATTGCAAGTTGGGAAAACTCATATTTTATAGCAGCACAAAATAAAGCAACATTTTTCTAGCTGTTAAGTGTTTTGGGAGTTGCAACACAAAAAACAATAACAACTTAGCAATAACGTAGGATTTTTAAATGATATGCAAAAAAAAGACACACTGTGAAATTAAGTTGATTTACGTTTTTAGTGAATTCAAAATGTTAAGGCTGAAACGAATTATGTAACCTCTTTGGTGGGCATTAAAAGTATAAAGGTTCTTGTTTATTGTAAGATTTACATGATGTAAGAAGAAACTCAAGGTTTGTCCTAATAGTTTTTAATATAATTTTTTATATATAAGCAAATTTTCATATTGCTCAGGATCTATTTTATTGGGGCTACGGACATCTAAAGTATTTACTTACTTTAGATTTTTAATTAAATTCTTTTTTAGGAAAGTAATAAGGCAATAAAATTTGTTGAATCATTTGTACAATATTCAAAGTATTGGCCATTGTTAAATATGAATTTTTTCCATCTTTATTGCAAAGTATGTATTTTGAGCCAAAAGAACTGCTAATCTTTTGAGGACAAGAACAAATCAAGTCAAAATCGTATCCTCTGTTCCAAATTGAAGCGTATCGCAGAGAGAGCATTCTGCATCGATCGAAGCAAATAGTAGTCGGACGGGTCGCGATATGGACTATAAAGTGGATGAGGCAAAACTTCCCGACCATTTAATTTTAAACACATTTTAAAAGGCCGAGTCATGATGGAATATTACGGTTTCATGTCTGACTGCATAATCTGTGTGTATTTCATTTAAAAAGAACAGCTCAACTTTTGAGGCTACGAACAAATCAAGCCAATTCCGTATACTCTGTTTTGAAGTGAAGCGAATCCCACACGCAGAGAAAAAATATAATTGGGCATGGTTACTGTAACCATTTATATAGTGTTACAAGTCTTTTAACTATATTATAGTCACTGTAACCATATACATGATTGTGGTAACCATAATATGGTTAACTTACGATTCACATGATTGTCTCAACCATATATATGGTTACAGTAAACATATATATGTTTGTGGCAACCATATTTATGATGAATAATTTTATCATAATATGTTGTTCTCAGATTATGATAAGCCTTAAGACGAGAGCACCATAATATGATAAGTCCTTCATCATATAAATGGTTGTCACAAACATATATATGTTTACTGTAACCATATATATGGTTGAGACAATCATGTGAATCGTAAGTTAACCATATTATGGTTACCACAATCATGTAAATGGTTACTGTGACTATAATATAGTTAAAAAACTTGTAACAATATTGAAATGGTTACAGTAACCATGCCCAACTATATTTTTCTCTGCGTGCAGGGAGAGCGTTCTGCTTCGATCGAAACAAATAGTAGTCGGATGGAGCACGGTCCGGACTATAAAGTGGGTGAGGCAAAACTTCCTAACCATTTCATTCTAAAGACTTTTTAAAAGGCCGAGCGTTGTCATGATGGAATATTACGGTTTCATGTCTGGCCGCATATTCTGTGTGTTTTTCGGTTTATGCTCGTTTGAAACGAATCAGTTGCGTTTGGTACTGGTTCCTTCAAAATACAGGGAATTACTTTAGCGCCATGTATATTTGGCTTTGGTGTCGATTGGGCTGGTTGACCGGGCTTCACATAAGATCTCTTAATCTTCTGGTTATTGTAATGAATCCATTTTTCATCGAAAGTAATAATTCGGTGCAAAAATTATTTTATGTTATAGCGTTCAAGCAGCATTTCGGACGTGCAAAATAGTCTTTCAACTTTAGTTCGTATGGTTCGAACTTCCCTGCTTTTGGATGAATCCTGCTGCTTGAAAACGTTTTGAAATTGCTGATTGAGTAGCTCCCAATGATTTAGCAAGCTCTTGTTGAGTTTGACAACAATCATCATGTAGTAATTCCTCCCATTCTTGGTCTTCCAAGTTTTTTGACTGATCTCGGCAATCTTTGTCTTCCGTATGAAAATCACCAATTCTGAAGAGCACATCTTTCGCACGCTGGAAGAGATTCACCATAAGCTTTAATGAGCAATCGGTGTGCTTTTTTTTCAGCGGACATTTTTTTCAAATTAAAGAAGTAAAGCTTGTTGCTACAAAATTTAAAGGGTCATTTGTTGTTAGTTAATGTCTGAGAGAATTCTTATTGTCAGAGTTATATTGTGGAATTTTATGGGGATAATTTTTGTGGAAGATCTTAAACCTCTATCTCCACTCTTTAGGGGTCAATTTGACCCTTTTTTCGAGAAAATCAAAAAAGTTCTTTAAAAAAGGACATTTAAGGATTAAAATATTCTACGGAAATGTTTGCCGGAAAATTTTAGTGGTGGTCACCAAAGATACCCAAGTTGTAAATAACGCCCTTTACGCTTAATTATATTTTAAATATCAGCTCATTCGGATCATAAATAGATTTTTGGAGATTTTTTTTAAAAATGTAAGACCCAAGATGGCGTGTAAATTTGCTCATTAAATGTAAAGAGCTTTATTTACAACTTTGATATCTTTAGTGACCCAAACTGCAATATCCCGCAAATATTTTCGTAGAATATTTTAATCCTTAAACGTCCTTTTTAAAAGGATTTTTTTTTGATTTTCTCGAAAAAAAGGCTCAAATTGACCCCTAAAGAGTGGAGTCAGAGGGTTAAGGGTTAAATATGGTTGCCACAAACATATATATGTTTACTGTAACCATATATATGGTTGAGACAATCATGTGAATCGTAAGTTAACCATATTATGGTTACCACAATCATGTAAATGGTTACTGTGACTATAATATAGTTAAAAAACTTGTAACACTATATAAATAGTTACAGTAACCATGCCCAATTATATTTTTTCTCTGCGTGTAGGTTCTGATTTTAGACCCCTACTTTCTTTTAGTCATTTTCTTAGAATTTTATGTAGATTCTGATTTTGCTATACGCCTGTCGTGTATATTCATGCCCGAAAAAATTGACCCACCCTAATATATGTATATAAAATTAGAAAATACATTAACTATATTGATGACTTTATCTTACAAATGAAATCATTATACAAATATGACCAACATCTTGATTGCAGCTTCAATTTAAAGACAAGAAATGAAAGTTATGAAGCTAAATTTATAGCTGCCATTTTATGTTGAAATGTCGACACATCTACAAACATATAACATTCCACAAATGCTACAAAAATATTATTTATTTTCTATGTCTGTTCCTTTTCTACACCCCCTCCCCCAATTCAGCTCTATTCATCATCGCCTAACAGGCTGCCTCAATACCCATATGCACCAGAAAAAATAATAAATATATGGCTACATTCTTGACATATATGTATACTTTTATATATTCAATTATGTTGGTATGTTCAAACATACAAATGTTTCTCTTTTTCTGTGAAAATGAAACATTTTTTTGTGATAGTAAAGTATAGGAATCTCCCGCAGTCATAATGTTTTCAATTCGTTACTTTTAAACGGAAATGTGTATGACTGAAAAATAAACAGGACGGAAATATAAGCATTTTTATTTGCACACCAAACATTGTATGATAAAGTTTAATGTTACAAAAGTGAAATAAAAAGAAAAATGTTGTTTAGATATTTATAGCAAACCTCAAAGTACTTATGTACGTATATGCATATGAGAAAAAGTTTTAGCATAAGTTTTGAGGTACAACATATTTTTTGTTAATAATTTATAAGTAGTTATGCATGTATATATGTTGGAGTGTTTTGGTGAGTTCTGTTAATAATTGATAAGTTTATTTTATAAAGTATGTGAAATTTATAGTTTTCTAGGAAACTAACAACAAATGTTAGCAAGTCTCGGTTATAATTAGTTGAAGAATGAAAATATAATACTTGAAAATGTCTATGGTGCTGGGTGTTTTAATTGTTAATTAGTTGTTTTTGAAAATAATTTACCTTGAGCTGATGTACACGTTGTCAGCTGTGGCGAATAGCGATCAGTCAATCTTTTAATAACATCTATTTGTTCTAGCGTTAATTGTACTGCATCTCGATGTTGTGCTTCACAAGGAACATAGGCAGCCCAAAACTGAAATATAAAAGAAATGATGATTAAATAACTTATGTTGCTTATGGGCATTTCCACAAACACTTTCACTGGGACCGAAAAATAAAAATTTTAATATAAATAAGTAAGAGAGCTATATTCGGTTGTGCCGAATCGTATATACCCTTCACCAAATTATACTTCAAAATAAAAATTATAAATTTTATATAAAATAAAATATAATTTTTTTTTTAATTTTTTGAAAATAATTTTTTTTCGAATTTTTTAAATTTTAAATTTTTTTTTTAATATTTAGCGAAAAAAAACTTTTGGTGAAACAAAAAAAAAATTGGGGTTTAAAAGGTATTTTTTCTGATTTTGACCCACTGTAGGTCCAACTTACTGTGGTCTTTGCAAAGGTCTTTGAAATATCTATCATTAGATATCCACATTGTCTATATTAATAACTTAGTAATCCAGTTATAGGTCAAAAATAGGTCAAAAACGAGGTTGTCCTGATTTTTTCCTTATATCTCAGCTATTTGTGGATCGATTTTATCGATTTTACTGATAACTGAGCCGGAAGAATTCCGGAGATATTGATGTATGAATCGTCTATGTAAGTTATTTGGGGGATTCGGAAAGTTGATTTCAACAGACAGACGGACATGGCTTAATAGACTCCGCTATCTATAAGGATCCAGAATATATATACTTTATAGGGACGGAAAATTATATTGTGAAAATTTCAAACGGAATGACTAACTTATATATACGCTTCTCACAAATTACAAAATTTTTATACCCACCATCAAAAGAGAAGGGGGTATTTTGATTTTGTAATTCCGTTTGTAACACATAAAAATATTTGTCGCAGACCCACGTTAGAATATATATTCTGGGTATTCATGAAATTCTAAGACGATCTAGCTATGTCAGTCCATCTGTTGAAAACACGATAGGGCCCAAATTAATCCACAAATACTATCTGTGACTTCACCTAGCATCCATACAAATGTCCCCCCGGAATACTGTTTAAGCAGTCATGAATATGTTGATTATGCGGCTATCCTGATCAAATTTTGGATAAATTAGTTGGAATTATTCTGAAACAATTTTGTAAGGTATGGCATATATTGGTCCTCATACAATATCCCCCTCAGAACATTTCTTGATCATTAATTGATCCTACCTCCCATATAACCCCTCATTTTTGCTCTTATCTTATCTAATTTTTCTATTAGCAGAGTCAAAAAAAAAATATGAATTAAAGGTAAATTTTTAATTGATTTTGTTCATGTTGTAATGTCACGTTCCTGTACCTAAATCATCGTTTCACAATTGTGCTAATAAAATGTTTGAATATGTTAATTCGAATAAAAATTCAGTAGTTTCAACATCAAATCATCTATTGTTATTCACAAACACGTTTTTCTCCATTTTGTTTTTGCAATATAAGCGTTTATTGTGAAATTAAAATTTTTCTAAATTTGAGATTTCTAGTGTTTAAATTATTATTTTTTTGGGCTAAATTAGCTATAACAAGTAATAAGACTTTATTCGGCTGTACAAATATTATATACCCTTCACCAAATATACTTTAAAATACAAAATTATAAATATTTTTAGGAAAACAAATTTTTTTTTTTAATTTTTTTCCAATTTTTATTTTATTTATATTTTTAGGAAAACAAAATTTAAATTTTTTAAAAATTTTTTGTTTTTTTAAAATTTGTTTCCAATATTTTTTTTTTTAATTTATTAGTGAACAAAAATTTATGAGAAAAAAATTTTTTTGGTGAAAAAGAAATTCGCGTTAAAAATATTTTTCCCGATTTTGACCCATGGACAGTGGACTTTGAAATATCTATCATTAGATATCCATATTGTCTATACTAATGACTTAGTAAACCAGATATAGGTAAAAAATAAGCCAAAAATCGATGTTGTCCCGATGTTGTAACCGGGCCGTTAGAATTCTCGATATATTGATGTATCAACCATGTTTCTATGTTATTTGGGGGCAACGGAAAGTTGATTTCAACATACAGACGGGCATGGCTATATCGACTTCGCTATCTATAACAATCCAGAATATTTATACTTTGTGGGGTCGCAAATGGAAAAACAAAGAAATTACAAATGGAATGACAAACCACTCATGGTGAATGGTATAATAATAGCTATCCGCCAATATATGGGAGCTGTACAGTCAAAGGAAGGTGGTGTGTTCAGCAATTGCTACGAAAGTCAATAGCAGATTGTGTCTAGAGCATTAAGTGACAGCAGAGGGAAGTCAACAAAGAGAATGTCAGGAGTGGTGTTAAGAGTAGAGATCAGCAGAGGCGATAAAACACAGAATTAGCAGAGGGTAGTCAATAGAGAGAGTTACGTGGGAAGATATTCATCCGTAAGACGTTGTGAAGAGGACACAAGACAAAGAAGAAAGTATCCAAGAACACAACAACCATTCAGCATCACAAACACAGTACCATAAAAACAGATCAACAACAAACAAAAAGTTTATGAGGATCAAATAACTGAGATAATTTAAGCAACAACCGCTATCGATAGCTACAATAGGATATAAACTAAAGTAACAGAGCCATCACTATTTTTTGCGTTGTGGAAGTGAACGAGTTAGAGGTATGACAAGCCAGTAGGAACAAAAATATATACAAGTTACAGAGCAGTGCTAGGGTTGTAATTACATTGAATTGAGAAACACCGATCCTAGTGCAGGGAGAACAGGGCGCTGGTTTACAATCAGTTAATTTACATCCAACATTACCCAAGACAGTTTTATATCGTTGAGGGAGGAGAATAGGGCACCGGATCATTGAAATAGTGGAAGATATTTTTCTCAATAAAGAAGCATTCAATTTGCACTGTGGCTCAATAAATTAGAGTTAAAAATTTAATACAAAATTAAAACTGTAAAAAAACGAAAGGACCAGCTTCAAAACCTGGAGCAACCTTACAAATTCATAAAGTTGTCATTGGTTAAAATAATATACAAACATAAGTCCTATATTAATTAGATGATTGATAATGTGGTGTTAATGTGCACCCATGCTGACACGTTCTGCCACTATAAAAGTTGAAGCAAATGAAGAAATATTAAATCTTTGATTACGTTGTGTTCCCTTAGCCACAAAATTGTTTACGGTATATAGTGTATACGGTGTATAGTGACAACAATTTGTAATTAAATCCATTTATCGATGCTATTAGCACTGACATTTTTATTTAAATTTTAAACATTTTCCAGCACAAATAAAAATCCAATTCTAAACACAACTAAATTATCAAGATAACACACAACATATCTTAAATTAACACAATAGCTTTAAAAATATAACTCTAATCTTTGTACGGTTCTAAATTAATGGTTTTTGTGGCTAACATATACAAAATTGTTCTCTCTCTATTTTCATTATTAAAAAAAGAAATAATGGAATTGACTTTAGTCAGTTATCCAATGCCTAAACCAGGCTAATCTAAATGTCAGGGTTATGTATGTATGCAAGCACAAACAACAAAAGCCACTATCAACTCGAAACAGTAGTTCTAATAAATTTGCCAACAACTTTGGTCTCAGTACACTACAGTTATTATCAGGGTCAGAGAATAGAATATGAGTAGTAAAAAAATCCAAACAATTGTTTTAACCATAAATGCATGAATATATTTGAAAAAATGTATAATAGT